>NW_025199323.1:0-4935 GCF_004010195.1 Chiloscyllium plagiosum
GGGTGGTGCGTGTTTGGAATGAGTTGCTAGAGGAAATGGCGGAGGCCAGTACAATTACAGCATTTAAAAGACATCTGAATGGGTATATGAATAGGAAAGGTTTAGAGGGATATGGGCCAATGGGACTAGATGAGATTAGGATATCTGGTCAGCATGGACAAGTTGGACTGAAGGGTCTGTTTCCATGCTGTACATCTCTATGACTCTATGAGATCTCCAGCATTGAATTATTTTGCTTTTATTCAACTGGTGGTGGCAGTGCTTTCAGCTATCTTGTCCCCAAGTTTTGGAATTCTGTCCCTAAACTGGTCACTGCTCTCAGTCTTCCAGACACTTGGTCACCTGTTCTAATATCTGTCGGACTTTCATTAAGAACTTGGATTAGGGTTAGGGTTCGGGCATGTAACCAGTAACACAAGCCTAGTGCAAACTGATAGCATTTATTGCCAGAAGCAATGTCCATAAACATGGGCTTACTATTGCCTTCTTCCATGACATAGCTCCTTACAAAAATGATTTGGAGTTCCAAATTGAATTTTGTTATATTTAACCTTTTAGTCTGCAAAATGTCTTTAAATTTGTGTTCAATCCTTGTGTGATGACGTTTCTCTGAAGCACCTCAGTACATCCTATAATATGATAGGTCTTAAATAAATATGAACTGTGTTTGTTTATGTCGAAGGAAGTGTTTATTTTGTGCCCTCCGGGACCTAAGTATGTTCCAAAATGCTTTGTAGCCAATGTAATATTTCTGAAGTGTAGTCACTGCTGTTGACCTTGCAGCCAACCTCTTCATCGTATGTTCCCACAAACATCACTGATGTACAAGATCATAAAGTTATAATTAGATTAGATTAGATTACTTACAGTGTGGAAATGAACTGAAAGAGAAGTTAAAGTGGAACTCTTTTCCTTTGTTGGGGAATTCAGAACAAAGCATCATAATCTTACAATTAACAACAAGCTATTCAGCAACCAGGCAGCATCCGAGGAGCAGGAGAATTGACATTTCAGGAATAAGCCTTTCATCAGGAATGCCTGAAACATCAATTCTCCTGCTCCTCAGATACTGCCTGACTAACTGTGCATTTTCCAGCACCACACGACTCTGTTCCCCAGCATCTGCAGTCCTCACTTTGACCTATTCAGCAATGATGTAAGCTGTGGGGGAGATCAGGTATTTCCACTGAGGGGAATCCTACCTGACTCTTAGAGCAGTAAAACTATCAGAGAGCCGGTAATTTTAGGTAAGATTACAAGAGTTTCTTTAGATATATAAAGAGCAAAAGGGAGGCAAAACCGGACATTGAGCCGTTGGAAAATGATAGAACATAGAACATAGAAGAATACAGCGTAGTACAGGCCCTTCGACCCTCGATGTTGCGCCGATCCAAGCCCGCCTAACCTACACTAGCCCACTATCCTCCATATGCCTATCCAATGCCCGCTTAAATGCCCATAAAGAGGGAGAGTCCACCACTGCTACTGCCAGGGCATTCCATGAACTCACGACTCACTGAGTAAAGAACCTACCCCTAACATCTGCCCTTTACCTACCACCCCTTAATTTAAAGCTATGCCCACTCATAATAGCTGACTCCATATGTGGAAAAAGGTTCTCATGGTCAACCCTATCTAAACCCCTAATCATCTTGTACACCTCTATCAAGTCACCCCTAAACCTTCTTTTCTCCAATGAAAACAACCCCAAGTGCCTCAGCCTTTCCTCACACGATCTTCCTACCATACCAGGCAACATCCTGGTAAAACATCTATACCAGGCAACATCTATAACATCTATAACAGCTACTTCGAGGTAAACCACATTTTAAGATTGGCAAGGTTCAAAAGTGTAAGAGGAGGATGAGATAAATCAGGAATTAGTAATACCATTACTTAAACTTTAAAGACTGTGGGTTACAAGAGGACAGAGAGACTGACCCAGCTGAAGAATTCTAGTTTTGAAATCCTAAGAAGTGAGTATGTGTGGGAGACAGTCTTGTTTTCAGTAATGAGTAGGTGCAGGTGGAATGAAAAGCATATCAGATTGGATATTTGTAATTTAAGAGAAACGTGAGAGGAACATTCAGTAGTGAGGATTGACCATAGAAAAAATAATGACATAGAAAGGGTCAATAAAGGATGAGGCATAAATGAGTTAGAGACTAGAGGTACAAAGGATGCTATATATCTGACAACAGGCTTTTTCTGCTATCTTGCTCAGAGAACAATGAAGGCATTAGTTTAGCTTTGAATGTTGTCTGTACCAAAGGCTTTAAAGAGGTGAATGCTGTTAAAATAAGAGGATTTAAAAGAAGAGAAACCAATAGAATATCAGAATGAACTAAACAATGATACCTATTATTTATTTTTGTTTTCCGGATAACTTAGCTACTACTTGTGTAGTGCAATTATTATGCAGTCATAATGACAGTCACAATGGTGAGCTACTCACCGGCCTATAGTTACTAGGGTTATTCCTACTCCCCTTCTTGAACAAGGGAACCACATTTGCTAGCCTCCAATCTTCTGGCACTACTCCTGTAGACAACGAGGACATAAAAATCAAGGCCAATGGCTCTGCAATCTCCTCCCTTGCTTCCCAGAGAAGTAGTCATGGGGAGCAAAGAAAAGGCTGAGAAACTGAATAATTACTTTGTGTCAGTCTTCACAGTGGAAGACATGAGTAATATCCCAAAAATTCAAGAGTGTCAGGGAGCAGAGTGGCTATCACCAAGGAGAAGGTGCTAGAAAAACTGAAAGGTCTGAGAGTGGATAAATTACCTGGACCAGATGGACTACACCCTAGAATTCTGAAGGAGATAGCTGAAGTGGTAGTGGAGGCTTTAGTAGTGATCTTTCAGGTATCACTGGGGTCTGGAAGGGTCCTAGAAAACTGGAAAATAGCTTATGTAACTGCCCTGCTTAAGAAGGGAGCAAGGCAAAAAATGGGAAATTATAGGCTGGTTAGCCTGACCCCGGTCATTGCTAAGATTTTGGAGTAAAGGATGAGATTTCTGAATACTTGGAAGTGCATTGTAAAATAAATTTTATCAAGGAGAGGTCATGCCTGACAAATCTGTTAGAATTCTTTGAGGAGGTAACAAGCAGGTTAGACCATCGATGTTATTTATCTGGACTTCCTGAAAGCCTTTGATAAGGTGCCGCACAGGAGGCTGCTGAGTAAGGTAAGGGCCCTTGATGTTAGAGACCAGGTGATAGTTTGGATAGAAGCTTGGCTGTCTGACAGAAGGCAGAGAATGGGGATAAAAGTGTCCTTCTCAGGATGGAAGCCAGTGGTGTTCCACAAGGGTGAGTGTTGGGACCACAAATTTTCACTTTATACATTAATGATCTGGACGAAGGAACTGAGGGCATTCTGGCTAAGTTTGCTGATGATACAAAGATAGATGGAGGACAGGTAGTAAAGAGGAAGCAGGGAGATTTCAGAAGGATTTGGACAGGTTTGGAGAGTGGGCAAAGAAGTGGCAGATGGAATACAATGTGGGCAAGTGTGTGGTCATGCACTTTGGTAGGAAGAATAGAGGCATGGTATATTTTCTAAATGGGGAGAAAATTCAGAAATCTGAAGTGCAAAGGGACTTGGGAGTTCTCGTCCAGGTTTCTCTTAAGGTAAACTTGCAGGTTGAGTCAGTAGTTAGGAAGGCAAACACTATGTCGTCATTCATCTCGCGAGAACTAGAATATAAAAGCAGGGATGTACTTTTGAGGCTTTATAAGGGTCTGGTCAGCCCACATTTAGAATACTGTGAGTAATTTTGGGTATCATACCTCAGGAAGGATATATTGACCCTGGCGTGAGTCTAGGGGAGGTTTACGAGAATGATCCCAGGAATGAAAAGTTTAACATATGAGGAACATTTGACGACTCTTTGACTATATTTGATGGAGTGTAGAAAGATGAGGGGGCGTCTGATTGAAACTTTCAGAGTATTGAACAGTCTGGACAGAGAAGATATTGGGAAGATGTTTCCACTGGTAGGTGGGACGAGGACCTGAGAACACAGCCTTAGAGTAAATGGAAGACATTCTAAACGGAGATAAAGGGAAACCTCTTTAGCCAGACAGTGGTGAATCTGTGGAATTTATTACCACAGAAGGCTATGGAGGCCAGGCCATTGTGTACATTTAAAAGAGAGTTAGGTAAGGTCTTGGTTGCCAAGGGGATCAAACGTTATGGGGAGAAAGCGGGAGAATGGAGTTGAAAAACCTGTCAGCCATGATTGATTGGTGGATCAGATTCAATGGACCGAATGGCCTAATTTTTGTTCCTATAATGGATTCTGGGTAATCCAAGATAGAGGACGGGAAAAATTTCTGGCCGTAACAGCTGCTCCTTTTTTTGAGGTATTTTAGGTGCTGGAGGTGATTTCCTCGAATTCCAGGAGCAGCAATTACTGTTTTATATGCTGTTGCATTGTTTTGGAATTTTGGAAAAAAAAAGTCAAAACAACAGCAGTTTTAAAAGGGAGAAGACCAGACAAAGGAAACACGTGGTGAGGACTGTGCAGGAGAGAGAGAGAGAGAACCTGCACAGTTACCATCTTTGCTGTTTGAATTCGTGTATTGCTGGACATCGGAGTGCATCTGGGAAAATTACCAAACAGTGAAATTCACATCTTGGAGGAACTGTTGGGTGAAGTTCACAGCACAGAATCAGATAAGTTAATTGTTGTTTTAAGTCTGTCCAAGATAAAGGCTGCAGTAGTGAGTATTGTGAGCTCTTTCTTGATTATATGTTTTTGGAGATAAGTCTCTTGATTAAACTTAAAATATAAGCGATAGTTATTAATTTAACCTGGGACAGTGTTTGTAGAGGAATAAGATGGTGTTATTTTCTGGGTCTGTAGATTGTGAAGGAGCAAAAATGGCCTTTGCAGTAATATGTACTTCTTGTCAGATGTGGGAGTTTAA
>NW_025199323.1:5929-6000 GCF_004010195.1 Chiloscyllium plagiosum
GTGTAGAAGGAGAGTGGGTCTCGGGAGAGAGGGGAGTGGAGTGCGGAAGGAGAGACGCTCTCTGGGGGGGC
>NW_025199324.1:0-115 GCF_004010195.1 Chiloscyllium plagiosum
ACAATCTACCACACCACAAACAACATCAATAACTATCACACCAGAAATAACACAATCTAACACACCACAAACAACATCACCAACTACCACATCAGAAATAACACAATCTACCACA
>NW_025199324.1:4325-6000 GCF_004010195.1 Chiloscyllium plagiosum
CCTCTACTTTTCATCATTTATATAAATGATTTGGATGTGAGCATAAGAGGTACAGTTAGTAAGTTTGCAGATGACACCAAAATTGGTGGTGTAGTGGACAGCGAAGAGGGTTACCTCAGATTACAACAGGATCTGGACCAGATGGGCCAATGGGCTGAGAAGTGGCAGATGGAGTTTAATTCAGATAAATGCGAAGTGCTGCATTTTGGGAAAGCAAATCTTAACAAGACTTATACACTTAATAATAAGGTCCTAGGGAGTGTTGCTGAACAAAGAGACCTTGGAGTGCAGGTTCATAGCTCCTTGAAAGTGGAGTTGCAGATATTGGAATTACATGCAATTCTGGTCTCCTCCTTGAAAGTGGAGTTGCAGGTAGATAGGATAGTGAAGAAGGCATTTGGTATGCTTTCCTTTATTGGTCAGAGTATTGGGTACAGGAGTTGGGAGGTCATGTTGCAGATATTGGAATTGCATGCAATTCTGGTCTCCTTCCTATCGTAAAGATGTTGTGAAATTTGAAAGGGTTCAGAAACGATTTACAAGGATGTTGCCAGGGTTGGAGGAATTGAGCTATAGGTAAAGGCTGAACAGGCTGGGGCTGTTTTCCCT
This sequence comes from Chiloscyllium plagiosum, assembly GCF_004010195.1. Classification (NCBI taxonomy): domain Eukaryota; kingdom Metazoa; phylum Chordata; class Chondrichthyes; order Orectolobiformes; family Hemiscylliidae; genus Chiloscyllium; species Chiloscyllium plagiosum. The sequence continues at coordinate 4,935 of NW_025199324.1, forward strand.
GGAGTGTCGGAGGCTGAGAGAAAGGGGTAGGAGCTGGGAGTTGGAAGTTGGAACTGGGAGATGCGAATTAGGAGCGAGAGCTGGAGTGGGAGCGAGAGCTGGGAGCTGGAGCTGGGGGCTGCGAGTGAGAGCTGGGATCTTGAGCTGGAGTTGGGTGTTGTGAGCTGGCAGCTGGAAGTTGGGAGTTCGGTGCGGGGAACTGGGGGCTAGGGACTAGGAGCTACAGCTGGAGCTGGGAGCAAGAGGTGGGAGATGAGAGTAGGAATTAGGAAATGGGAGTTGGGAGCTGGAGTTGCGAGCTGGGAGCTAGAACTGGGTGGTGGGGGCTGGGATTTAGGAGCTAGGAGCTGGGAGTTAGGAGCAGGAATTAGGAGATGGGAGCTGGGAGGTGGGAGCTAGAAGCTGGAGGATGGGCGCAAGATGCTGATAGCTGGGAGCTTATTGGAGGCTGGGAATGAGTGTAGGAGCTGGGTGTTAGGAGCTGGGAATGGGGAGCTGGGAACTTGAGCTGGAGTTGGGAGCAGGGAGTTGGAAGTTGCCAACCAGATATCCCAACCCAATCTAGTCCCACCTGCCAGCACCTGGGCCATATCCCTCCAAACCCTTCCTATTCATATACCCATCCAGATGCCTTTTAAATGCTGTCATTGTACCAGCCTCCAGCACTTCCTCTGACAGCTCATTCCACACACGTACCACTCTCTGCGTGAAGAGGTTGCCTCTTGGGTCTCTTTTCTATCTTTCCCCTCTCACCCTAAACCTATGCCCTCTAGTTCTGGACTCCCCGACCCCAGGGGAGTCCAGACTTTGTCTATTTATCCTATCCAAGCCCCTCATGATTTTGTAAACCTCTATAAGGTCACCTCTCAGCCTCCAATGCTCCAAAAACCACACTTTATTCATAAACATTGTTAAAATACTATAAAAGAAAGAATCAGCACGGTGGCTCAGTGGTTAGCACTGCTGCCTCACAGCACCAGGGACCTGGGTTCGATTCCAGCTTCAGGCTGTGTGGAGTTTGCACATTCTCCCCTGAGTCTGTGTGGGTTTCCTCCCACAGTCCAAA
>NW_025199325.1:0-6000 GCF_004010195.1 Chiloscyllium plagiosum
CCCAGTGTAGAGGAGACCGCATCAAGCCCCAGTGTAGAGGAGACCAAATCAGGCCCAAGTGTAGAAGAGACCGCATCAGGCCCCAGTGTAGAGGAGACTGCATCAGGCCCCAGTGTAGAGGAGATCTCAACAGGCCCCAGTGTAGAGGAGACCGCATCAGGTCCCAGTGTAGAGGAGACCGCATCAGGCCCCTGTGTAGAGGAGATCTCATCAGGCCCCAGTGTAGAGGAGACCACATCAGGCCGCTGTATAGAGGTGACCGCATCAGGCCCCCGTGTAGAGGAGACCACATCAGGCCCCAGTGTAGAGGAGACCGCATCAGGCCCCAGTGTAGAGGAGACCGCAACAGGCCCCAGTGTAGAGGAGACCACATCAGGCTCCCGTGCAGAGGAGACCGCAACAGGCCCCAGTATAGAGGAGACCGCATCAGGCCCCCGTGTAGAGGAGACCGCATCAGGCCCCAGTGTAGAGGAGACCGCAACAGGCCCCAGTATAGAGGAGACCGCATCAGGCCCAATGTCGAGGAGACCGCATCAGGCCCCCATGTAGAGTAGACCGCATCAGGCCCCAATGTAGAGGAGACCGCATTAGGCCCCCGTGTAGAGGAGACCGCATCAGGCCCCAGTGTAGAGGAGACCACATCAGGCCCCCGTGTAGAGTAGACCGCATCAGGCCCCCGTGTAGAGTAGACCGCAACAGGCCCCAGTATAGAGGAGACCACATCAGGCCCCCGTGTAGAGTAGACCGCATCAGGCCCCCGTGTAGAGGAGACCGCATCAGGCCCCCGTGTAGAGGTGACCACATCTGGCCGCAGTGTAGAGGAGACCGCATCAGGTCCCCAGTATAAAGGAGAACGCATCAGGCCTCCGTGTAGAGGAGACCGCATCAGGCCCCAGTGTAGAGGAGACCGCATTAGGCCCCCGTGTAGAGGAGACCGCATCAGGCCCCAGTATAGGGGAGACCGCATCAGGCCCCAGTGTAGAGGAGACCGCATCAGGCCCCAATGTAGAGGACACCGCATCAGGCCCCAATATAAAGGAGACCGCATCAGGCCCCAATGTAGAGGAGACCGCATCAGGCCCCAGTATAGGGGAGACCGCATCAGGCCCCAGTGTAGAGGAGACCGCATCAGGCCCCAATGTAGAGGACACCGCATCAGGCCCCAATATAAAGGAGACCGCATCAGGCCCCAATGTAGAGGAGACCGCATCAGGCCCCAGTGTAGAGGAGACCGCATCAGGTCCCAGTGTAGAGGGGAGACCGCATCAGGTCCCAGTGTAGAGGAGACCGCATCAGGCCCCAGTATAGGGGAGACCGCATCAGGCCCCAGTATAGGGGAGACCGCATCAGGCCCCAATGTAGAGGACACCGCATCAGGCCCCAATATAGGGGAGACCGCATCAGGCCCCAGTGTAGAGGAGACCGCATCAGGCCCCAGTATAGGGGAGACCGCATCAGGCCCCAGTGTAGAGGAGACCGCATCAGGCGCCAATGTAGAGGACACCGCATCAGGCCCCAATATAAAGGAGACCGCATCAGGCCCCAATGTAGAGGAGACCGCATCAGGCCCCAGTATAGAGGAGACCGCATCAGGTCCCAGTGTAGAGGAGACCGCATCAGGCCCCAATGTAGAGGAGACCGCATCAGGCCCCAATGTAGAGGAGACCGCATCAGGCCCCAATGTAGAGGAGACCGCATCAGGCCCCAATGTAGAGGAGACCGCATCAGGCCCCAATGTAGAGGAGACCGCATCAGGCCCCAATGTAGAGGAGACCGCATCAGGCCCCAATGTAGAGGAGACCGCATCAGGCCCCAATGTAGAGGAGACCGCATCAGGCCCCAATGTAGAGGAGACCGCATCAGGCCCCAATGTAGAGGAGACCGCATCAGGCCCCAATGTAGAGGAGACCGCATCAGGCCCCAATGTAGAGGAGACCGCATCAGGCCCCAATGTAGAGGAGACCGCATCAGGCCCCAATGTAGAGGAGACCGCATCAGGCCCCAATGTAGAGGAGACCGCATCAGGCCCCAATGTAGAGGAGACCGCATCAGGCCCCAATGTAGAGGAGACCGCATCAGGCCCCAATGTAGAGGAGACCGCATCAGGCCCCAATGTAGAGGAGACCGCATCAGGCCCCAATGTAGAGGAGACCGCATCAGGCCCCAATGTAGAGGAGACCGCATCAGGCCCCAATGTAGAGGAGACCGCATCAGGCCCCAATGTAGAGGAGACCGCATCAGGCCCCAATGTAGAGGAGACCGCATCAGGCCCCAATGTAGAGGAGACCGCATCAGGCCCCAATGTAGAGGAGACCGCATCAGGCCCCAATGTAGAGGAGACCGCATCAGGCCCCAATGTAGAGGAGACCGCATCAGGCCCCAATGTAGAGGAGACCGCATCAGGCCCCAATGTAGAGGAGACCGCATCAGGCCCCAATGTAGAGGAGACCGCATCAGGCCCCAATGTAGAGGAGACCGCATCAGGCCCCAATGTAGAGGAGACCGCATCAGGCCCCAATGTAGAGGAGACCGCATCAGGCCCCAATGTAGAGGAGACCGCATCAGGCCCCAATGTAGAGGAGACCGCATCAGGCCCCAATGTAGAGGAGACCGCATCAGGCCCCAATGTAGAGGAGACCGCATCAGGCCCCAATGTAGAGGAGACCGCATCAGGCCCCAATGTAGAGGAGACCGCATCAGGCCCCAATGTAGAGGAGACCGCATCAGGCCCCAATGTAGAGGAGACCGCATCAGGCCCCAATGTAGAGGAGACCGCATCAGGCCCCAATGTAGAGGAGACCGCATCAGGCCCCAATGTAGAGGAGACCGCATCAGGCCCCAATGTAGAGGAGACCGCATCAGGCCCCAATGTAGAGGAGACCGCATCAGGCCCCAATGTAGAGGAGACCGCATCAGGCCCCAATGTAGAGGAGACCGCATCAGGCCCCAATGTAGAGGAGACCGCATCAGGCCCCAATGTAGAGGAGACCGCATCAGGCCCCAATGTAGAGGAGACCGCATCAGGCCCCAATGTAGAGGAGACCGCATCAGGCCCCAATGTAGAGGAGACCGCATCAGGCCCCAATGTAGAGGAGACCGCATCAGGCCCCAATGTAGAGGAGACCGCATCAGGCCCCAATGTAGAGGAGACCGCATCAGGCCCCAATGTAGAGGAGACCGCATCAGGCCCCAATGTAGAGGAGACCGCATCAGGCCCCAATGTAGAGGAGACCGCATCAGGCCCCAATGTAGAGGAGACCGCATCAGGCCCCAATGTAGAGGAGACCGCATCAGGCCCCAATGTAGAGGAGACCGCATCAGGCCCCAATGTAGAGGAGACCGCATCAGGCCCCAATGTAGAGGAGACCGCATCAGGCCCCAATGTAGAGGAGACCGCATCAGGCCCCAATGTAGAGGAGACCGCATCAGGCCCCAATGTAGAGGAGACCGCATCAGGCCCCAATGTAGAGGAGACCGCATCAGGCCCCAATGTAGAGGAGACCGCATCAGGCCCCAATGTAGAGGAGACCGCATCAGGCCCCAATGTAGAGGAGACCGCATCAGGCCCCAATGTAGAGGAGACCGCATCAGGCCCCAATGTAGAGGAGACCGCATCAGGCCCCAATGTAGAGGAGACCGCATCAGGCCCCAATGTAGAGGAGACCGCATCAGGCCCCAATGTAGAGGAGACCGCATCAGGCCCCAATGTAGAGGAGACCGCATCAGGCCCCAATGTAGAGGAGACCGCATCAGGCCCCAATGTAGAGGAGACCGCATCAGGCCCCAATGTAGAGGAGACCGCATCAGGCCCCAATGTAGAGGAGACCGCATCAGGCCCCAATGTAGAGGAGACCGCATCAGGCCCCAATGTAGAGGAGACCGCATCAGGCCCCAATGTAGAGGAGACCGCATCAGGCCCCAATGTAGAGGAGACCGCATCAGGCCCCAATGTAGAGGAGACCGCATCAGGCCCCAATGTAGAGGAGACCGCATCAGGCCCCAATGTAGAGGAGACCGCATCAGGCCCCAATGTAGAGGAGACCGCATCAGGCCCCAATGTAGAGGAGACCGCATCAGGCCCCAATGTAGAGGAGACCGCATCAGGCCCCAATGTAGAGGAGACCGCATCAGGCCCCAATGTAGAGGAGACCGCATCAGGCCCCAATGTAGAGGAGACCGCATCAGGCCCCAATGTAGAGGAGACCGCATCAGGCCCCAATGTAGAGGAGACCGCATCAGGCCCCAATGTAGAGGAGACCGCATCAGGCCCCAATGTAGAGGAGACCGCATCAGGCCCCAATGTAGAGGAGACCGCATCAGGCCCCAATGTAGAGGAGACCGCATCAGGCCCCAATGTAGAGGAGACCGCATCAGGCCCCAATGTAGAGGAGACCGCATCAGGCCCCAATGTAGAGGAGACCGCATCAGGCCCCAATGTAGAGGAGACCGCATCAGGCCCCAATGTAGAGGAGACCGCATCAGGCCCCAATGTAGAGGAGACCGCATCAGGCCCCAATGTAGAGGAGACCGCATCAGGCCCCAATGTAGAGGAGACCGCATCAGGCCCCAATGTAGAGGAGACCGCATCAGGCCCCAATGTAGAGGAGACCGCATCAGGCCCCAATGTAGAGGAGACCGCATCAGGCCCCAATGTAGAGGAGACCGCATCAGGCCCCAATGTAGAGGAGACCGCATCAGGCCCCAATGTAGAGGAGACCGCATCAGGCCCCAATGTAGAGGAGACCGCATCAGGCCCCAATGTAGAGGAGACCGCATCAGGCCCCAATGTAGAGGAGACCGCATCAGGCCCCAATGTAGAGGAGACCGCATCAGGCCCCAATGTAGAGGAGACCGCATCAGGCCCCAATGTAGAGGAGACCGCATCAGGCCCCAATGTAGAGGAGACCGCATCAGGCCCCAATGTAGAGGAGACCGCATCAGGCCCCAATGTAGAGGAGACCGCATCAGGCCCCAATGTAGAGGAGACCGCATCAGGCCCCAATGTAGAGGAGACCGCATCAGGCCCCAATGTAGAGGAGACCGCATCAGGCCCCAATGTAGAGGAGACCGCATCAGGCCCCAATGTAGAGGAGACCGCATCAGGCCCCAATGTAGAGGAGACCGCATCAGGCCCCAATGTAGAGGAGACCGCATCAGGCCCCAATGTAGAGGAGACCGCATCAGGCCCCAATGTAGAGGAGACCGCATCAGGCCCCAATGTAGAGGAGACCGCATCAGGCCCCAATGTAGAGGAGACCGCATCAGGCCCCAATGTAGAGGAGACCGCATCAGGCCCCAATGTAGAGGAGACCGCATCAGGCCCCAATGTAGAGGAGACCGCATCAGGCCCCAATGTAGAGGAGACCGCATCAGGCCCCAATGTAGAGGAGACCGCATCAGGCCCCAATGTAGAGGAGACCGCATCAGGCCCCAATGTAGAGGAGACCGCATCAGGCCCCAATGTAGAGGAGACCGCATCAGGCCCCAATGTAGAGGAGACCGCATCCTTCCTCTGGTAGCTCATTCCATACACGTACCATCCTCAGTGTGAAAAAGTTGCCCCTTAGGTCTCTTTTATATCTTTCCCCTCTCACCATAAACCCATGCCCTCTAGTTCTGGACTCCCCGACCCCAGGGAAAAGACTTTGTCTATTTATCCAAATGTTTTCTCTGTCTCTCAAAGGGTTCCATCCTTACTCTTCACTGCTTGAGGCCAATGTTGTTGGGTTTGTATATTACCTTGGTGACACTGAAGAAGCCTCAGCTGCTGTACTTGTCAGAGTGAGTTGCAACTCCTTAACTTTCTTAGTCCCCCATTGACTGAACTGGAGTATGGACACATTTTGTCAAAACATTTAGTCTTGTGCTCATCAGGACAATTTGCAAGAATACCAATTGAAGAAAAAAAAGCATTTATATTGTTTGAGAGAAGAGCGCTGAATGATTAGAAGGTGGACTCTGATTGGTGAAGGCATCATGAAGAATGTACTGGAAAATGAT
>NW_025199326.1:0-2735 GCF_004010195.1 Chiloscyllium plagiosum
TTTCAAGCTGATCACATAGTTCAGGATTTTTAAAAAAATTGTTGCATATGCATACCTTCACTCTAATTGAATTGCAAGTAACCCTCAAGCCAACAGGATACTACTGAAGGATTTGTCAAGTGTCCAAGCTTTCCAAGGGAAAAGCACATTTCAGGTGCATAATATGGCAACAGTTAAAAACCCTTCAAACTGCAATTGTTAATCCAATAATATTCTAATGCAGTATATTGTCATTTTTGTGTGATAGCACACACGTTGGAAAGTGTGACAAATCACACAACATTGACTGAGTTACTTTATTCAGCGAGGCTCAATTACTCAAGCAGTTATTAATACTTAAAATACAAAAAGTTAACATTTTTAAAATGTTAAAGTTTCCACTTTTATCTTAATTGTGAGTATTAATATAGAACTTTTAACAGTATGCCAGGTAACAACAATCCATTGTTACTTTATGCCATAAGTAATGGAACTCTTTCTCATGTTGTTCCACAGATAAAAAAAACAAAATTAGTTTCATGATATGATTAGAGTCATAAAATCGTAGAGCTATACAGCACAGAAACAGATGCTTCAGTCCAAACCATCAATGCCAACCAGATAACCTAACCTAATCTAGTCCCATTTGCCAGCACAACAGGATTCTGGGTAATCAAAGATGGCGGACAGGAAACATTTCTGGCTGTAATAGCTGCCCCCTTTTTTTGAGGTATTTCAGGTGTTGAAAATGATTTCCTCAAAATCCAGGAGTAGCAATGACTGTTTTATATGCTGCTGCATTGTTTTGGAACTTGAGAAAAAAAAAGTCAAAACAATAGTAGTTTTAAAAGGGAGAGGAACAGACAAAGGAAGCACATGGTGAGGTCAGTGCGAGAGAAAAGAAAAAGAGAGAAAAGAGAGAGAAGAAAGAGAGAGCGAGAAAAGAGAGAGAGAGAGAGAGAGCGCGAGAAACGAGAGCGAGAGAGCGAGAAAAGAGAGCGAGAGAGCGAGGAGAGAGAGAGCGAGAGAGCGAGAGAGCGAGGAGAGAGAGAGCGAGAGAGCGAGAGAGCGAGGAGAGAGAGAGCGAGAGAGCGAGAGAGCGAGGAGAGAGAGAGCGAGAGAGCGCCTCAGCCTAATTGTCATGCTCAGTTAGAATTCACGACAAACAACTAAACCCGGTCTGCATATCAAAGGACAAGGAACGTTTTTTTCATGATTGATTTTTCGTTCCAAAGCCTTAATTTACATGAACGTTGCAGAATTGTTGCTTCCTGAATCACGTCAGCAGCATTGGCATTCGACAGTATGGTTCGCATTCGACGGTATGGTTCGCTCTCGACGTATTGTCCCTAGCCTTGAACCAGCTCACTAGATACTGTCCTGACATTGAAGAGGGAATTGTTGAACTGAGGGGAGTGAGATTCAATGACAGTGGGCGACTGAGATATATGACTGAGCGAAATGGGTTAACTTAGGCAGTGTTGGATATTGTAACTGAGGGAAATGAGATCTAACATTAAAGTGCCAGTAGGATACAGTAACTGAAAGGGAGTGAGATGCATCAATTTCGGGGAGTGGAATGCAGTCAGTAAGGAGCATCTGACTCAGGGAGTGCGAAATTATGATTGAGAGAAAGTGATATGTAGTGATGGATTGAAATTCAATGTCCTGATTTTAGAGTGTCTGAGGTACAGACTCAGTGCAGTAGGATGCAATTACGGATGGGAATTGGAATACAGTGACTAAGGTAAGTGGGATATGGTGCATGAGCATATTGTGGTGTAATTCCCAATGTGGAGTAGGATGTAGATACTGAGGAAGTGGAATGCAGTGACTGAAGGAATTGGGCTGTAATGGCTGGAATGTAGTAGCATGTAGAGATAGAGGGAAGTGGGGTGAGGTGATTGAAGGGGATGAGGATGTTGAGACTGAGGAGTAGTGGACTGCCGTGACGGAGAGGACTCTGCCGATATTACTAGTCAATTGTATGCCCTGTTTGAAGCCTGTAGCTTTGTTCTGACCTTTGGAACTTCAGAAGTCGGATTCCACGACCCCCACCAGCACAACACACCAAGCACATTGAACTTCTACAAGTGCCAGGGCTCTGTTCCAAAAAGAAAGTTGATCAATTGACTATATTAGCTCCTGCCTCCACGTTGCATGGAGGACGACATCGTTGATAAACGTGGAATTGTACCATTTCCTAAGACATCTGGATGACACGAAATGCTCCCTCTATAACCTCACACTTCCCCTTCAGTTCTCCTCTTCATGAGATGGGGATAACTCAGTGAATCAATGGATGATGGATAGGAATTTGCACTCTATTCTGCCTCACCTGCTCTGTATACCCGAAAGTATTTACTTCAGTCTCTATTTTGCCCCATTCTGGAAGTCATTTTGCCACACAGAATGTTTCTGAACGTGGACAGGAAATCAAAGATAACTGACTTGCACGAGGGAAATTCAGTCTCTTAAGCTCAGACCAACGCTTTCCCTCTTTTGTTGCTATTCTTACCTGCTCGCATCTCTGTCTCTTTCTGTATGTCTTTGACTGTCTGTGTCCCGTTTCATCAATCTCTCTCTCTGTTTGACTCTTTTTCTGAATTCATCTATCTCCGAATGTCCCTCACCCTTTTTGTAATTTTACATCTCTATCTGTCTCGCTCTATGTGTTTCCGTCTCTCTCTGTCTCTCTCTCTCTCTCTCTCACTCACTGTGTATCACCCTCTGTGTTTGTCTTTCTCACTCACTGT
>NW_025199326.1:2859-6000 GCF_004010195.1 Chiloscyllium plagiosum
TTTTGTTCCTCTCTTCCTTACCCTACCTTGCATAGATTGATCTCGTTTCATCGTTACTGCATCATATTAAAACAGTCTTATTGTCCTTTATTTATTCGCTTCATCCGTCTCCTTCTGTCTGTCTCACTCTCGGACGAAGGGTCACTCAGTGCGAAACATGAACTCTGATTTATTTACAGAGATGCTGCTTTTACAGCAATATCTGTTTTAGTTCCTTCCTAACATTGCTTGTTCATGCCATTATCCAAATGTTTTTAAATGCTGCAATATCAGATACATCCAACAATTATTCTGGTATTTTGTTCGACATGCAAACCACTCGCTGTGTAAAAACATTGCCCCAAAAATTTCTCCTCACACCGTAAAAATGTGCAATCTAATATTGAATTTCCAGAAATTAGGAAAACAAATCGGCTATTCATATGGTTCATGTCTGTCATGATTTTATAAAGCTCTATAAAGTCATCCATCAACTTCCCACTACACAGTGAAATGAGTCCCAAGCAGTCCAGCCTAAATTTTGTAACTAACACACCCCAGTCCCCGCAACATCTCAGTGATTCAGTTCACAATCCTATCCAATGTAATAATATCCTTGCAAATGTGGTGCGACCAGAATTGCAGACATGGTCAATAAGACACATCACACCGCCCAGTGCAGCCTCAACATGATTTCCATTTCCTGTACTCAGAGTACTGAACAGTGAATACAAGCATGCTAAATAATTTCTTAACCATGCCTGTATACTTGACACAAATTTTAAAGATTGATGTACTTGAACCAGACGTCTCGTTGTTTCTCAACAGCACTCAGGGCCCTACTATTAATATATATGTCCTACCTTGTTTGTTTTACAAATTGCAATACCTCGCAATTGTTCAAATTAAACTCCATCCGCTACTCCTCGGAGCAATAAACAAATTGATCATGACCCCTTCATAACCTAAGTAAACTTCTTCGTGTCCAAAATGCCAACTATTTTTGACTTGTCCGCCAACCTGCGAACTATTTCCGCTTTTCATCGTTCAAATTGTTTGTATAAATAAAAAAAACTTTCTTCAAGAGAGCAAGGGTTTGAAAAACCGCCGGTCCCACTGCAACCGGCTCGATGGGTGAATGGTGGACGCAATGGCTTCCTTTTCCCGTATGACAACCTCAAGAGAATTCGGCTGAACGAATTTTACTCCTTTTTTCACTTTGTCTTAAATAATTTGCTTCTAAATTGTCGTCTTCCAATTCTCTGTCTCCCATTTACTGCAATCCCCTTTATAACTCAATGGAGCCTGGCCCTTCTCGATCTGTCCTTTCGACTTCCTGTGATTTTTCAGTTGTGCATTCCATCATTTCTCGTCCTCTGTCTCCTCTCTCCACCCCGTCACTTTCTCTCTCTCTCTGATTCTGTGTTTTTGTGCGTGGCTGTGATTTTCTGTATATCAGTGTGACTCAGGACGGTTCAATACAATCAGAATTTCTAACTCCGTTCGTGTGCAACCATAGGAAAATGTGCATTGCCGCACTTCTCAAACTACCGCGTTGTCAAATTGAATAAATTTACTGGACGGGATGCTAATGGTTGGGACGTGTTTCCTCTCCTATGCCTGCCCCCGTAACTCTACATTTGCAAGGAAACAGGCAGTGAGAGCTGAAAACTCACTGAGGACAGGGTTGCAATGACGTCATAACAAAAACAGCTATTACGAGAAATGAATGTATATGCTGGTTGGCTTCAGTCTATGTAACAAATCAGCCAACCGGCCCAAAGACCATTCAACGAAAGCTTTTCATATGCTAGACGCACAGAAGACGACAGCTTTTCATATGCTTGACGCACAGAGGACGCAGCTAACTGGCAGACATTGAGTGACAGCAATGTATAACTTAGAAAGAAATTGAACTTCACCTTATCAAGTCCCACTCAGACAATAAGACAAAAATTGTCCAGTCAGCTTTACAGTCAGTAAGTTACATATTCCCACAACCAACATCATGACAATGTTTTTCCTCAAAGATCCTCTATGGCTTGTGCCCCGATGTGAGATTTATGCTCCATGTCACTGATCCCTGGATCAAGAGGAAAGCTTTCTTCCAATCTATACGTCTAAAATCTCAGAATTGTATAAATCTCTTTCATGTTCCCGTCTCAATTTCCTCTGCCTTGAGGAAAGCGTACTCAATCTCTCAAGTCTGTTTCCATAACTGTTCCTCTCCAGCCCAGGCAACACCCTGTTAAATCTCCCCGTAACAACAACAGTCAAATCACGTTCCTCTCATCTCGTCCATCTTGTACAAACTATGCTCTGCTACCACTGACTCTTCATGGTGGGCGGGTGATGGACCGATGTCTGTGGATATGATAGCAATCGAGAGGGTTTTTTAATTTTTTTGTCATTCCGGAACGTACAGTAGTCCGTTCTCACAGATGATGGCTACGTTTTGGGAATGCGGGAGGTGAGTTAATCTCTGCAGAATTCCAATCCTCTAAACTGCTCTTAAAGACGGAATTTTTTTCTTATGCGACAAGACCAGTTCAATGTATGGGCAATGTTAGCACCGGGATGATCTTATACATTTTTTTTAGGAACTCCATGATGGTTATTTTATGAACATCGAAGATGGATGGTCTTATTCTCTATTGTTGTACTTGCCTGTATTTGTATTATGCGAATTATACTTGGCACTTGTCCGACTGAATATTTTCCATATGCTGCTGCATTTGAAAATTGACTACTGCTGAAGTGCCTGAAGACTGGTCTTAGTCTAATGTTGTGCCATTATTTAAGAAAGGCTGCAGGAAATTGTCTAGGAACTCCAGATTGGTGAGTGTGACATTTATGTTGGGTAACTTGTTCGAGGGCATTCTGAGAAACATGAGCTACGTGCATTTGAAGAGGCAAGGACTCACTTGGGGTGGTCAGCGTAGATTTGTCGGTGGGAAATTATGTCTCACGAATTTGGTGGAGGTTTTTAAAGGGGTGACCAACAACGTAGATGAGGGAAGTATGTATGCGGACTCTAGCAAGGACTTTGACAGGGTACAAATTGGTAGGTTGTTAAGTAGATTACATCTCGTGGAATCCAGGGACAGCTCACCTAGTGAATACAAAATTGGCTTGACATGAGAAGACAGAAGATGTTCGTCG
>NW_025199327.1:0-1058 GCF_004010195.1 Chiloscyllium plagiosum
CACTGAGACCAGGAGTCTGAGTCCCACATTGAGGCCGGGAGTGTGAGTCCCAGACTGAAGCCGGGAGTCTGAGTTCCACACTGAGGCCGGGAGTCTGAGTCCCACACTGAGGCCGGGAGCCTGAGTCCCACACTGAGGCCGGGAGTCTGAGCCCATGCTGAGTCAGATAGTCTGAGTCCAATACTGAGGCCGGGAGTCTGAGTCCAACACTGAGTCAGATAGTCTGAGTCCAAGCTGAGACCGGGAGTCTGAGTCCACACTGTGGCTGCGAATCTGAATCCACGCGGAGGATGGGTTTCTGAGCTCAAGCTGAGGCCGGGTGTCTGAGACCCAAACCGAGACCTTGAGTCTGAGTCCACGCTGAGGACAGGAGTCTGAGGCCCACACTGAGGCCGGGAATCTGAGTCCCAAAGTGAGGCCGGGAGACTGAGTCCAACACTGAGGCCGGGACTCCGACTCCACACTGAGGCCGGGAGTCTGAGACCCACACTGAGGCCGGGTGTCTGAGACCACACTGAGGCCGGGTGTCTGAGTCCCACGCTGAGGCCGGGAGTCTAAGTCCACCACTGTGGCCGAGAGTCTGAGTCCCACACTGAAGCCGGGAGTCTGAGACCCACACTGAGTCCGGGAGTCTGAGTCCACACTGAGGCCGGGGGTATGAGTCCACACTGAGGCCGGGTGTCTGAGTCCGTCCCTGAAGCTGGGAGTCTGAGTCCAAGCTGAGACCAGGAGTCTGACACCCACACTGAGGCCGGGAGTCTGAGTCCCACACTGAGACAGTTAGTCTGAGTCCAACACTGAGGGCGGGAGTCTGAGTCCACGCTGAGGGCGGGTGTCTGAGTCCAACACTGAGTCCAAGAGTCTGCGTCCCACACTGAGGCCGGGTGTCAGAGACCCACACTGAGTCCGGGAGTCTGAGTCCACACTGAGTCCGGGGGTATGAGTCCACACTGAGGCCGGGTGTCTGAGTCCGTCCCTGAAGCTGGGAGTCTGAGTCCAAGCTGAGACCAGGAGTCTGACACCCACACTGAGGCCGGGAGTCTGAGTCCCACACTGAG
>NW_025199327.1:5501-6000 GCF_004010195.1 Chiloscyllium plagiosum
AATGACATGGTTGTAGGCAATCGAGGCAGTGTTGTCTTGGGAAAATTCTCATGGCATTATGCCAGACAGTAACTGTCCAAGGCTGCTCTGAGAGTATGTTTCAAACCTGTGCAATCTACCACCAAGAAAGGTGATGACAGCACATACATGGGAGCATCACAATTTGCTAACTTCCCTGCAAGTCTTTGTCTCCTGACATGAAACTGTCAATGTTCCTTCTCTGTTATAGAGTCATAGAAATGTGCAGCATGGAAACAGACCCTTAGGTCCAACCCGTCCATGCCAACCAGCTATCCCAACCCTATCTAGTCCCACCTGCCAGCACCTGGCCTATATCCCTTCAAGCCCCTCCTATTCATTTACCCATCCAGATGCTTTTAAAATGTTGCAATTGTACCAGCCTCCTCCTCCTCTTCCTCCGGCAGCTTATTCCACACACGTACCATCCTCTGCGTGAAAAAGTTGCCCCTTGGGTCTCTTTTATATCTTTCCCCTCTCA
>NW_025199328.1:0-734 GCF_004010195.1 Chiloscyllium plagiosum
CGTAAAACAAGGTGACCGTTATCTGAACCTCAACTTCTTCATCTTTCCGTTTAATGTTTGCCTCGTACTTTGACTTATGGTAATGGGATTTCGTTCCAACACAGTCTGGGGAAAAAAAAAACAGGATATTTTTATTTTAACTACTCAGCTTCCTCTTCTTCCTTGGGCTTTTCCAAACTAAGGGTCATTACTCTTCACTTGGAACCTGCAAAATCATTCCCAAGAACAAACTGGATTCCTGAATCTGATACATTGTCAATCACTCGCACTGTTGCTTCCAGAGTCCTGAGTTGGCACCCCAACCTTATCTTAAATAGGGGAACGTAAACTTCTGTCCATCTATCACACAAATTACCATCTGTCGGGTAACATGAGTTAACTTGGTTCATCTTTTCCGATTAGAGACACGTTAGATCCCTTATCTCTAAACATTGTAACAGTATGTCCTTCTCCCCTGTTCTTCCTGAGTAATCCATATCCACAGAGTCGAATTCGTTGAAGAGATCTGGGACTAACTCCATACCCAGCCCCTGCCTTGGCTGTTCATTGTCCTGCAGATCCTGGGCTTTACTTGTGGATTCCTTTTCTACTCCCACCAGTTCGAACGTTTTAGCTTCTTTTGCACATTTTTTTCCCACGGTGACTTCCGTTAACGACCAACACTGAAGCTTTACGTATTCCACTTGCCCGCAGTGGAAACACATGTGGCCGTTCTCCTCCTTTCCCGCCTCAAG
>NW_025199328.1:2079-3172 GCF_004010195.1 Chiloscyllium plagiosum
AGTGAGTGTGAGGGGGTCAGGGTGACGGTGATGGAGTGAGTGTGTAGGGGTTTAGATGACGGTGATATAGTGAGTGTGAGGGGGTCGGAGAGACGGTGATGGAGTGAGTGTGAGGGGGTCAGGTTGACGGTGATGGAGTGATTGAGGGTGTCCAGGTGACGGTGTTGGAGTGAGCGTGATGGGTTCAGGGTGACGGTAATGGATTGAGTGTGAGAGAGCCACGGTGACGGTGATGGAGTGAGTGTGAGGGGTCATTATGATGGTGAGAGAGTGAGTGTGAGGGGGTCAGGGTGATGGTGATGGAGTGAGTGTGAGAGGGTCAGGGTGACGGTGATGGGTGATGGAGTGATTGAGGGTGTCCAGGTGACGGTGTTGGAGTGAGCGTGATGGGTTCAGGGTGACGGTAATGGATTGAGTGTGAGAGAGCCACGGTGACGGTGATAGAGGGAGTGTGAGGAGATCAGTGTGATGGTGATGGAGTGAATGTGAGCGGGTCATGTTGACAGTGATGGAGTGAGTGTGAGGGGATAAGTGTGACGGTGATGGAGTGAGTGTGAGGGGGTCATGATGACCCTGATGGAGTGAGTCTGAGGGTGTCCAGGTGATGGTGATGGGCTGAGTGTGAGGGGGTCAGGGTGACAGTGATGTAGTGAGTGTGAAGGGGTCAGGGTGACAGTGATGGAGTGAGTGTGAGGTGGTCAGTGTGACGGTGATGGAATGAGAGTCTGAGGGCCAGGTTGACAGCGAAGGAGTGAGTGTGAGTGGGTCAGTGTGATGGTGATTGAGTGAGTGTGGGTATCTAGTTGAGGGTGATGGAGTGCTTGTGAGGGAATCAGGGTGACGGCGATGGAGTGATTGTGAGGTTGTCCTGGTGACGGTGATCAAGCGAGTGTGAGGAGGTGTAGGTGATGGTGATGGAGTGAGTGTGAGGGGCCATCGTGACGGTGACAGAGTGAGTGTGAGTGAGTCAGGGTGACGGTGATGGAGTGAGAGGGAGGGGATCAGGGTGACTGTGATGGTGTGAGTGTGAGGGTGTCAGGATGACGGTGATGGTGTGAGTGTGAGGGGGTCAGGGTGACGGACATGGGGTGTG
>NW_025199328.1:4141-6000 GCF_004010195.1 Chiloscyllium plagiosum
AGCAGGTGACGGTGATGGAGCGAGTGTGAGGGGGTGTAGGTGACGGTGATGGGGGAGTGTGAGGGGTCATCGTGACGGTGCCAGAGTGAGTGTGAGTGGGTCAGGGTGACGATGATGGAGCGAGTGTGAGTGGGTCAGGGTGACGATGATGGAGTGAGTGTCAGTGGGAGAGATTGACAATGATGGACTGAGTGTGAGTGGGCCACGGTGACGGTGATGGATGAGTGTGAGAGGGTCAGGGTGAGGGCGATGGAGTGAGAGTGAGGGGTCAGAGTGACGGTGATGGTGTGAGTGTAACGGGGGCAGGGTAACAGTGATGGAGTGAGTGTGAGGGGGTCAGGATGACGGCTATGTAGTGAGTGTGAGGGGGTTCATTGAACCATCCTGGTAATTCTTCTGTGCCCCCTCTCAGGGACCCTGCCATCCTTCCCAATGTGTGGGCGACCTCTGGTTTGCACAGACCCAGCTGCTCTGTGTTCCTGTGGGTGATATCATCATCGAGCAACAGTTGCACTAAACCTCACTGCTTGTAATGGTGGGAGACACAGAAATCCCGATAATATTTAAGATGTATTTAGGATTACAATTGCAATGCCAAAGCTGACAGAGCAATAGGCTAAGTGCTGGAAAATGGGAGTAGAATAGTTAGCTGGTAGATTTCTTTACAGCACAGATCCGATGGACCACATAGCCTTTTTCTCTCCCCGAGGCCTCTGAAATACCTAATATCGGAATATGAGAAGCCATATTTGAAACAAGGTCAGAGAGTTGATATTAGATGATACAAGATTGGTTAATGTTTATGGGAGGAAATGAGCCAGAGAGATTTTGCAGGAAACTTTGCATCTTGGGATGCAGGAATCTAAATTAAAATGGCCTACACTCAAGACTGGAATTAGAGAAAGGCACACACCAAAGAGATTTGCAAGGCTGGAGGAGATCAGAGATAGAGATACTTGTGATAGCAGACATAGGGAGTGTTGTGAGGCTGGATGAGGTGGTGATAGGGAGTGTTGTGAGGCTGGGTGAGGTGAAAGTGATAGGGAGTGTTGTGAGGCTGGATGAGGTGACAGTGATAGGGAGAGTTGTGAGGCTGGATGAAGGGACAGTGATAGGGAGTGTTGTGAGGCTGGATGAGGTGAGTGTGATCGGGAGTGTTGTGAGGCTGGATGAGGTGACAGTGATAGGGAGTGTTGTGAGACTGGATGAGGTGACTGTGATCGGGAGTGTTGTGAGGCTGGATGAGGTGACAGTGATAGGGAGTGTTGTAAGGCTGGATGAGGTGACAGTGGTGGGGAGTGTTGCGAGGCTGGATGAGGGGACAGTGTTAGGGAGTGTTGTGAGGCTGGAGGAATTTGCAGAGGTCGCGAGAGTGAGAGTTATAAAGTTATACAGCACAGAAACAGTCCTTGTGATTCAACCAGTCCATGTCAACAATAATTCTAAGCGAAACTATTTGCACCTGCCACTGCTTGACACATATCCCTCCAAATATTTCCTATTCATGTACTCATCCAAATGTCTTTTAAGTATTGTAATTGTATTCACAACTATCACTTCTTCTGGAAGTTCAATCCACAAGTGCAAAAATAAAAAAAACTCATGTCTTTTTACAACTTTTCATACTTACAGTGTGGAAACAGGCCCTTCAGCCCAACAAGTCCACGCCAGCCTGCCGAAGAGCAACCCACCCAGGCCCAATCCCCTACATCTAACACTAGCATCGCCAATTCACCTGACCTGCCCGTTTTTGGACTGTGGGAGGAAAGCGGAGCACACCCACACAGACACAGGGAGAATGTGCAAACTCCACACTGTCAGTCACCTGAGGCGGGAATTGAACACGGGTGTCTGGCACT
>NW_025199329.1:0-1940 GCF_004010195.1 Chiloscyllium plagiosum
AGCCATTTAGAGTTCTGGCATTCCCTCCACAAACCTCACTGCCTTTTCAACTCTCAATCCCCTCCTTTAAGATCCTCCGTAAAGCCTCTGACAATTGTCTCTGGTAGCCTGTCCAACACTGCTTGGTGCCAGGTTTTATTTGATAAATCACTCCCATGAATTGTCATAGTATGTTTTGTCATATTATGGGGATGCTAAATGAGTGCAAGTTGGTGTTGTCTAGTACGATCTCGCTGGAATAAAATGGACCAGGGAAACATGATTGTCAATTTAGGAATAGTTGGGTACTATTAATAACATATATAAAATTGTAGTGCAGTGGTACCCCTGAACTAGGAGACATGGGTTTGAAACCCCTCCCCATCCCAAAGTGTGTCATAACACATCCAAACAAGTGGTTGAAATAACTATATGGTGAACAAGTAATCTGTCTGGTGGAGTTTTGTGTTGGAAGAGGTGGAATAAAATTCAGACGAAATACATGTTTGAACTCTGGCTAACCAATCTTTAATCCCTTATAGTTAACAAAGTCATTTCATTGTGAAGAGTTATGGTGACAGGCCATAAATTGACAAAACTTTGGGCTTCATTTCTGGGGGATGGAATTGAAGAACAAAGCAGTTGTTTGAATCTTGCTTGGATCATATGTCTATTGCAAACAGACCAAGTTCCATTTTAAAAAATATAGTGAAGCATTGAAGACATTGCAGTGAATGTTTACTGGAGAAGCACCATAACTGAAAAGCTACCTCTATCAGAAACAATTGGATATCTTGTGATGATTTTCTCCAAAAAAGAAATTAGATGCAATCTGATAATGGCTTTTTGAGGAGTACAAACATAGAGAACATGTCGGATTCTGGATTAGTGGTGCTGGAAGAGCACAGCAGTTCAGGCGGCATCCGAGGAGCAGTAAAATCGATGTTTCGGGCAAAAGCCCTTCATCAGGAATACAAGCAGAGAGCCTGAAGGGTGGAACCAGAACTATAGGCCAGGAGAATGGCAAACCCCTCTGGCATTTAAGAATTTAAAGAGAAAAATAAATCTTATGGCATCGAATAAGTTTAGGCTCTAGCAAAAATATTAAACATCATGTGTGGAAACAGCATCAATGGTTGCTTTTCTGACTTGTATCAACATACCTTGCATTTCGTAACAGTTATCTTCACTTGTTTTGCTTCTTCTTGATGCTCTGAGTGACTTTATTCATTGCTTCCAGGTTTCTGGGTCCCTCCTGAACTACAGTTTCATCATGGAACACACCTTGGTGATCTACCTGTACTAGTTTTTTTGGATCTCTTTGAAATCTTTTCCAGCAAGACCATGGCGCTTATCACAGTCTTATTTATTCCCAAGTCTGTCATTGTGGAATGAAAGATTTATTTTAATAGTTTCCCAGTTTTGAAGACTGTAAGCAATTATGTTGCAGATTAGTGTGAAAGAATCAGAATGAAATAACAAATGAGCCAGTTTGTCCCATCCTGTCTGTGCTAGCTGTATGACCCAATTATTCCCATTACCTGACTTGTTCCCACTCCATAGCCATCACATTTTAGTCCTTAAAGTATTTATTCAGTTCCCTTGAAACTTGCTACACAATCTGTCTCCATTTCCCTCGCAGGTATCTCACTGCATCAATAAATTCTTCTCATGGAATCTTAAAGCTCAAGAGGCCATTCT
Source organism: Chiloscyllium plagiosum (assembly GCF_004010195.1). Lineage (NCBI taxonomy): Eukaryota > Metazoa > Chordata > Chondrichthyes > Orectolobiformes > Hemiscylliidae > Chiloscyllium > Chiloscyllium plagiosum. The sequence goes on from NW_025199329.1 coordinate 1,681, forward strand.
ACCTGTTGTGCCTGTGCTGGCTCTTTGATGGAACATTCTCATTTAGATTTACATCTACTCATCCTTTTCTCCTATAAGACTTACAATTTGTCCTTTACAAATACAGGGCTAATTGCCCTTTAAAGATTCTCTGGGCGGCACGGTGGCACAGTGGTTAGCACTGCTGCCTCACAGGGCCTGAGACCCGGGTTCAATTCCCGCCTCAGGCGACTGACTGTGTGGAGTTTGCACATTCTCCCCGTGTCTGCGTGGGTTTCCTC
>NW_025199329.1:4404-6000 GCF_004010195.1 Chiloscyllium plagiosum
AGCAGTAAGATTGCACATACAACATGGTAGTCAGCAGTAAGGATTGCGCACACCACATGGTGAATAGCAGTAAGGATTGCACAGACTACACGTTGAACAGCAGTAAGGAGTGCACATAGAACATGGTGATCAGCAGTAAGGATTGCGCAAACAAAATGGTGATCAGCAGTAAGGATTGCGCAAACAAAATGGTGATCAGCAGTAAGGATTGCGCAAACAAAATGGTGATCAGCAGTAAGGATTGCGCAAACAAAATGGTGATCAGCAGTAAGGATTGCGCAAACAAAATGGTGATCAGCAGTAAGGATTGCGCAAACAAAATGGTGATCAGCAGTAAGGATTGCGCATACCACATGGTGAGTAGCAGTAAGGATTGCACAGACTTCATGTTGAACAGCAGTATGTTTGCACATACAACACGGTGATCAGCAGTAAGAATTGCGCATACAACATGGTGATCAGCAGTAAGGATTGTACAGACAACGTGTTGAACAGCAGCAAGATTGCACATGCAACATGGTGATCAGCAGTAAGGATTGTACAGACAACGTGTTGAACAGCAGCAAGATTGCACATGCAACATGGTGATCAGCAGTAAGGATTGTACAGACAACGTGTTGAACAGCAGCAAGATTGCACATGCAACATGGTGATCAGCAGTAAGGATTGTACAGACAACGTGTTGAACAGCAGCAAGATTGCACATGCAACATGGTGATCAGCAGTAAGGATTGTACAGACAACGTGTTGAACAGCAGCAAGATTGCACATGCAACATGGTGATCAGCAGTAAGGATTGTACAGACAACGTGTTGAACAGCAGCAAGATTGCACATGCAACATGGTGATCAGCAGTAAGGATTGTACAGACAACGTGTTGAACAGCAGCAAGATTGCACATGCAACATGGTGAACAGCAGTAAGGATTGCGCATACAACTTGGTGATCAACAGTTCGGAATGCGCACATGACATGGTGAATAGCAGTAACGATTGCGCATACAACATGGTGATCAGGAGTAAAGATTGCACATGCAACATGGTGAAGAGCAGTAAGGATTGCACATACAAAATGGTGAACAGCAGTAAGGATTGCACATACAACATGTTGAACAGCAGTAAGGATTGCGCATACAACATGTTGAACAGCAGAAAGGATTGCACATACAAAATGGTGAATTACAGTAAGGATTGCACATACAAAATGGTGAACAGCAGTAAGGATTGCACATACAACATGCTAATCAGCAGTAAGGATTGCGCATACAACATGGTGAATTACAGTAAGGATTGCACATACAAAATGGTGAACAGCAGTAAGGATTGCGCATACAACATGGTGAACAGCAGTAAGTATTGCACATATAACATGGTGAACAGCAGTAAGATTGCACAGACAACTTGTTGAACAGAAGTAAGGTTGCACATACGACATGGTGAACAGCAATAAGGATTGCTCATACAACTTGGTGAACAGCAGTTCGGAGTGCTCACATAACATGGCGAAAAGCAGTAAGGATTGCACATGCAACATGGTGAAGAGCAGTAAGGATTGCACATACAACATGGTGAACAGCAGATAGGATTGCACATACAA
>NW_025199330.1:0-1178 GCF_004010195.1 Chiloscyllium plagiosum
TCATAGCATGTAATCAGACTCTTTGGCCGAACTAGTCCGTGCCGACCAGGTTTCCTAAAGTGAATTAGTGCCATTTGCCTACATTTGGCCTATGTCCCCCTAAAACTTTCCTATCAATGTACCTGTCCAAATGTCTTTTAAATGTTGGAACTGTATCTACCTCTACAACGCCCTCTGGAAGCTTGTTCCATATACGCACAATCTTCTTTTGTGAAAATTTGCCCCTCAGGTCTCTTTTAAAATTTTTCCCCCTCACCTCTTTCTGACTATCTGTAGAAAGATCGGATGCATTAATTCTACAAAACTCCCCCTTGCCTATCACAAATACAATTTTCAGAATTCTTTCTTATCACTTGGTCTGCAGAAGAACTTGCCAATTTTGATGGTATTAGGCAAGAACTTTCAAAAGCTGATTGGGGGCAGATGTTCGCAGATAAAGGGATGGCTAGAAAATGGGAAGCCTTCAGAAATGGGATAACGAGAGTCCAGAGAAAGTATATTCCTGTTAGGGTGAAATGAAAAGCTGGTAGGTAGGGGGAATGCTGGATGATTAAAAAAATTGAGGGTTTGGTTAAGAAAAAGAAGGAAGGATAGATCGAGTGAATCCTTAGAAGAGTATAAAGGCAGTAGGAGTATACTTAAGAGAGAAATCAGGAGGGCAAAAAAGGGACATGAGATAGCTTTGGCAAAAAGAGTTAAGGAGAATCCAAAAGGTTTTTACAAATACATTGAGGACAAAAGGGTAACTAGGGAGAGAATAGGGCCCCTCAAACATCAGAAAGGCGGCCTTTGTGTGGAGCCGAAGGAGATGGGGCAGATACTAAACGAGTATTTTGCATCAGTATTTACTGTGGAATAGGACATGGAAGATATAGACTGTAGGGAAATAGAACATAGAACATAGAAAAATACAGCGCAGTACAGGCCCTTTGGCCCTCGATATTGTGCCGATCCAAGCCCACCTAACCTACACTAGCCCAATATCCTCCATATGCCTATCCAATGCCCGTTTAAATGCCCATAAAGAGGGAGAGTCCACCACTGCTACTGGCAGGGCATTCAATGAACTCACGACTCGCTGAGTAAAGAACCTACCCCTAACATCTGTCCTATACCTACCACCCCTTAACTTAAAGCTATGCCCCCTTGTAATAGCTGACCCCATACGTGGAAAAAGA
>NW_025199330.1:4519-6000 GCF_004010195.1 Chiloscyllium plagiosum
GTGACCAGTGGGGTACCGCAGGGATCAGTACTGGGACCGCAGCTTTTTACAATATATGTTAATGATATAGAAGATGGTATTAGTAATAACATTAGCAAATTTGCTGCTGATACTAAGCTGGGTGTCAGGGTGAAATGTGAGGAGGATGTTAGGAGATTACAGGTTAGGTGAGTGGTCAGATGCATGGCAGATGCAGTTTAATGTGGATAAATGTATTGTTATCCACTTTGGTGACAAGAACAGGAAGGCAGATTACTACCTCAATGGAATCAATTTAGGTAAAGGAACAGTACAAAGAGATCTGAGTGTTCTTGTACACCTGTCAATGAAGGTAAGCATGCAGGTACAGCAGGTAGTGAAGAGGGTTAATAGCATGCTGGCCTTCAAAACAAGAAGGATTGAGTGTAGAAGCAAAGAGGTTCTTCTGCAGCTGTACAGGGCCCTGGTGAGACCACACCTCAAGTACTGTGTGTAGTTCTGGTCTCCAAATTTGAGGAAAGATATTCTGGCTATTGAGGGAGTGCAGCGTAGGTTCACGAGGTCAATTCCTGGAATGGCGGGACTACCTTACGCTGAAAGACTGGAGCAACTGGGCTTATATACCCTTGAGTTTAGAAGCCTGAGAGGGGATCTGATTGAGACATATAAGATTATTAAAGGATTGGACACTCTGGAGGCAGGAAACATGTTTCCGCTAATGGGTGAGTGCCGAACCAGAGGACACAGCTTAAAAATATGGGATAGACCATTTAGGACAGAGAGAGGAGAAACCTCTTCACCCAGAGAGCGGTAGCTGTGTGGAATGCTCTGCCCCAGAGGGCAGTGGAGGCCCAGTCTCTGGATTCATTTAAGAAAGAGTTGGATAGAGCTCTCAAGGATTGTGGGAATCAAGGGTTATGGAGATAAGGCAGGAACAGGATACTGATTAAGGATGATTAGCCATGATCATATTGAATGATTGTGCAGGCTCGAAGGGCAGAATGGCCTACTCCTGCACCTATTGTCTATATAAATGAATTGGATGAGAATACAGGAGGCATGGTTAGTACGTTTGTGGCAGACACCAGAATTGGTAGTATAGTGGACAGTGAAGAAGGTTATCCAAGATTACAAAGAGATCTTGATCAATTGGGTCAATCGACTGAGGAGTGGCAGATGGAGTTTAAATTTGAATAAATACAAGATATTGCATTTTGGTAAAACAAACAAGGAGGACTTGTACAATTAATGGTAGGGCTCTGGGTAGTGTTATAGAACAGAGACACCTAGGGGTTCAGGTACATAATTCTTTGGATTTTGCATCACAGGGAGACAAGGTGGTTAAGAAGGCATTTAGCACACTTTCCTTCATTGTTCAGACCGTTGACAGTAGGAGATGCGATGTCATGGTGAGGTCTTACAGGACATTGGTGATGCCTCTTCTGGAGTACTGTGTGCAGTTCTGGTTGCCCTGCAGTAGGAAAGATATTATTACATTGGAG
>NW_025199331.1:0-767 GCF_004010195.1 Chiloscyllium plagiosum
AAGAAATGTTTGAATCTGCAGAACTTTTTATGGGCAGCATTGAACAAGGAGGAGGATTCAAATGGCATGAGTTAATATTTCCTCAAATATGCAGCAACCCAGAAGACAGCACTCAAGCCTCACTCGCACGTTTGCCTGCTTGAATCAATAAGCGTGCATGGTGGCAAAAAATAACACATTGAAAGAAACAATTGCCGCACAAGATATACAAGAACCTTAGATCGGATATTCAGGAATGGATAAGGGCAGAAAATGTGGACTCTCTTACAAAGACACCACATTCAAGTAAGCTCTCAATATGCAATATCTAGGTTCACAATTAGTGAATGATGCAATCAGATCAGTAGAAGTATTCCCCTGCAATAGATTTGCTGTCGCTAACGGGTATGAGATTATTCACACTGGATAAATCTGTCCATAATATGTGAACGCTTCCAATGACGTGTGTTGATTAATAGAAACACACAAAGCAACAATGTGCAGAATAAAAGCAACAGTCAGCTGCTGACTGACACTGGAAGAGATTTTCGGAATAAGAGAGTTCAGACATTGTCAAACAAGCTATCTTTTTGCTCACCTGATGCATATTTTCATCTGTAATAATCCCATGTGAGCTCATGATTTTAATTAATTTGTCTTTTAGGTTTGGCGGCAAAGTTTGTAGATCATCAGAATACCGAGAAAGTGACTTGACCAGAGAGTAAATGCATCTAGATATGAAAATAAATTATCATGAAGAAACATTATATCGTCAGAAATGGGGGGGA
>NW_025199331.1:3675-6000 GCF_004010195.1 Chiloscyllium plagiosum
GTCCTGTACAGCCGCAACATGACCTCCCAACTCCTGTACTCAATACTCTGACCAATAAAGGAAAGCATACCAAACGCCTTCTTCACTATCCTATCTACCTGCGACTCCACTTTTAAGGAGCTATGAAACTGCACTCCAAGCTCTCTTTGTTCAGCAACACTCCCTAGGACCTTACCATTAAGTGGATAAGTAAATTGAGAATTTTTTATTTCTTGTCCATTTCCAGTTTCATTGTATGCTGTGATACTTATAAATGCCGTCAAGCCAACTCCCCCACTTGATTTAGCCATTCCCTAAAATTTGACACAGAGTCCAAACATGTGGTCACTGAATTCTGACTTACTAATTTCACCTTAATCAATTTTAGTGGTCCTCTCATCTCATGACCAAATATTAATTCAAAGGGACTGAATTTGGTCGATTCATTTGTGGTGCATCTCTGATGGCAAAAAGTACAAACAGAATTCCTTTATACCAATCATCTGGTTAGTTTTGACTAAGCCCTCAACATGGTCTTTAATGTCTGATGCCATCTTTCTAGTGCTCACTGCGATTCTCAATGGTATGCAGTAGTTTAGGAATTTCTTTTATTCCTAAACTGTCCATCATTTCCTTGAATACTTTTGATGTGAAGTTTGACCCTTGATCAGATTGTAGCTCTGTCGGTAGTCCATATCTAGTGTAAAGTTTGAGTAATTTCTCTATAATCTTTTTAGCTGTGATGTTGCACAATGGAATGATTTCTGGAAATCTCATGGACATGCCCATTTTTGTTAACAAATACTGATTCCCACTTTTTGTTTTAGGTAGGGGTTTATGCAAATCAATTAAGTCTCTTGTGAAAGGTCTCCATTTCCTCATTAAGACATCATTTTTAAGATAGTCACACACCGGAATACATCTACATTCTTCTTCTGTGTATGCTTTTTAATACAATTGCTTCAGTTTCTCATCTTTCTGTAACTCAGTTAATTTCTCTGAACTAAAGATGCCTGCTTTGTCAGCTATCTGTTCCTGCTTTGTCTCAACCATCTGATCAAACAGGGTCTCTCATAATTCCTCTTCAACTTTCTTATCTGTACACTTTGATCTCTCCTGTTTTAACTGGTGACTTTGAGATTTCATTACCACACAGAATGGAAAAAATCCCAGGATATGCTTCCTGTAATACCTCTATTTCCACTGGCTTTTCAAACACAATAGGCAGCATCCCTACCTGTGAATCAGCTATATCATTAGCAAGGATAAATTGTATTCCTGGAGCTAAGAGTTTGTCCAGTACTCCTAGTATAACTTCTCCACTCTGCCTTTCCAACCCCCAAACGAAGAACAACATTTTAACTGTTTTAACTGGTGACTTTGAGATTTCATTACCACACAGAATGGAAAAAATCCCAGGATATGCTTCCTGTAATACCTCTATTTCCACTGGCTTTTCAAACACAATAGGCAGCATCCCTACCTGTGAATCAGCTATATCATTAGCAAGGATAAATTGTATTCCTGGAGCTAAGAGTTTGTCCAGTACTCCTAGTATAACTTCTCCACTCTGCCTTTCCAACCCCCAAACGAAGAACAACATAACCTTGTTAAAGGAGCATTGTCACATTGAGATCACTTGACTGTGCCATACAAGATCCTGAGAGGCCTTGACAGGCTGAATACGGAAAGCTGCTATCTCTTAGAGTCATAGAGATGCACAGCACGGAAACAGACACTTCGGTCCAACTCGTCCATGCCAACCAGATATCCTCACCTAATCTACTCCCATTTACAAGCACTTGGCCCATATCCCTCTAAACCCTTCCTATTCATATACCTATCCAGATGCCTGTTAAATGCTGCAATTGTACCAGTCTCTGCCACTTCATCTAGCAGCTCATTCCACACACATACCACCCTTTGCTTGAAAAAGCTGCCCATTAGGTCCCTTTTATTTTTTCCCCCCTCTCACCCTAACCTATGCCCTCTAGTTCTGGACACCCCACCCCAGGTAAAACACTTTGTCTATTTATCCTAACCATGCCCCTCATGATTTTATAAACCTCTATAAGGTCACCCCTCAGTCTCCAATGCTCCAGGGAAAACAGTTCTAGCCTACTCAGCCTCTCCTTATAGCTCAAATCCTCCAACCCTGGCAACATCCTTATAAATCTTTTTTGAACCCTTTCAACTTTCACAATATCCTTTGAGAGGAAGGAGACCAGAACTGCACACAATATTCCAAAAGTGGCCTAACCAATGTCCTGCACAGCCACAACATGACCTCCCAACCCCTGTACTCAATACTCTGACTAGTAAAGGAAAGCATACCAAATGCTTCTT
>NW_025199332.1:0-2308 GCF_004010195.1 Chiloscyllium plagiosum
AAGGAGATTGTCTCTGGAGTGAGCTCTGTAAAGTCTTTGGGAGTGATGGGATTGTATTTTACTGTGTGTTTCATATACAAATAGTTTGGTTTATTTTATGTTCTCTTTTATGTAATAAACATCTGTTTATTGTTAAACCCAAATCTGTAACATTGTGTGCTTATATTTCAGTGAGAGATTGCTTTGTGGAATAATAAAAAAAAATCAAACTGAAATTCAGTCTGAGAATTGAGTTGCTCAGTAACAACATGAGCTGGGATCATAATAGTTGTTTAATATTTTCTCCCAAAAATAAGCTCCCCAGGACTCCTGAGATACCTAACCATTGTTATAATTACAGTTTTTTTTATCAAACAGCTGGTTTCACTGAGTTATTGGTGAAATTCTCAAAGTTCCAATCTTTTGCAGAAGGATCAAGCAAATATTCTTTATGGGAATCCTTCACACATCATTCAGTTGCATTGAACTACCAATGGTTCCTAGGACTTCTTTTTAGTCCAAACCATTTTTCACATCATGCAGTGACCACTCCCTGGGTCTTCTCCTGCAAACTAACTAAGTGAAGTCTGCTAACAGCAGGATTATGCTGCCTGGAGCTGCTTCTTTGACTACAGCTCCAGCTCCAAACTGTAACTAACTTCACCCAGCAAAATAAACCAAAACTGGAGAACCATTTTAATCTCCCACCCATCTCTATGATGATGTAGCATCTTTTATGTCCTTTATCTGACCTTTAGGGTTTACTGAATCTAATTTAGTTAATCTAATTTAGCTCAAACTTCCTTTGTTCTGTCATTGTTGGAAGCTTCGCAGATATGACTTTTCCAGCTAAATTAGCATATTGCAGTTTTATATCTCTATCTCTTCTCTTCTGATTATTTTAGACAAATATCAATGACCATTGTACCATTTGTTTCTGATAATCACTAAAATCCAGCATTTTAATTATCTTAGCTCCCCAGCTGTTAACTTCTGAAAGCAATGTGCCTTTTAAATGTGCTACACTCCATGCACTTTATCTTTTTTTTTACAGATAAACTTTAATTCCTGAAACTAAAATTACTTACTAAAACGCATGAAGCATGAGCTAAATTACAACAAGGTAGACACAATAATCACTTAAGGCTTCCTTGGAGGCAGATTATGAAGTTTGGCATTTGTAGCTTTTGCATTAGGAAGGTTGCATTAGAAGGAAAACAAAACAGTAAAACTGGAATGAATGCAAGGGAAAAGCACAGACACTTATAAAATTCTAACAAGACTAGACAGAGTAGATGCAGGGAGGATGTTCCCAATGTGGGTGTGTCCAGAACCAGGGTCGAGGTAGGCCATTTAGGATGGAGATGAGGAGACATTTCTTCACCCAAAGAGTGGTAAGCCTGTGGAATTCATTGTCACAGGAAGTAGTTCATGCCAAAACATTGAATGTATTCAAGAGGCGGCTAGATATAGCACTTGGGGTGAATGGGATCAAAAGTTATGGGGAGAAAGCAGGATTAGGCTGTTGAGTTGGATGATCAGCCATAATTGTGATGAATAGTGGAACAGGCTTGAAGAGCCAAATGACCTCCTCCATCTCCTATCTTCGATGTTTCTATGAACAGTTGCCAAACAGTATGTGAGGCAACTCAGAAATTGTTAATGCCAAGGCTAATGATTAACTTCTCCGCTCATTACTGGTAACAATCTGGTTGGCTATCACCTGTTGGATATTACTATTGCTGGTAGTTTTTTTTTACTATTTGTTAATTTAACCTGTATATAAATGTTATTAGCACCTTTGGAACAGTTGGCACTTGAACCAGGCCTCCTGGCTCTATACCATTGCATCATAAGAGCATCGCCATGTTGCCTGGTGACTATTACTACCAATTGGAACCAGCAAGCATTGTTTATAGAGTCATAGAGATGTACAGCATGGAAACAGACCCTTCGGTCCACCTCGTCTATGCTGACCAGATATCCTAACCTAGTCTAGTCCCATTTGCCACCACTGGGCCCACATCCCTCTGAACCATTCCTATTCATATACCCATCCAGGTGCCTTTTAAATGCTGTAATTGTACCAGCCTCCACCACTTCCTCTGGCAGCTCATTCCATACATGCACCATCCTCCTTGTGAAAATGTTGCCCTTTGGTCCCTTTTATATCTTTTCCTTCTCACCCTAAACCCTCTAGTTCTGGACTCCCCCAGGAAAAAGACCTCATGATTTTATAAACCTGTATGAGGACACTCCTCAGCCTTCAAAATTCCAGGGAAAACAGCCCCAGCCTGTTCAGCCTCTCCCTGTAGCACAAACCCTCCAA
>NW_025199332.1:2932-6000 GCF_004010195.1 Chiloscyllium plagiosum
GGGGGGGGGGGGGGGGGGGGGGGGGGGAAGGTGTTATCCTCGCTCCTCCCTCCCAGACTGTTTTTCCAGGGGTCTTGGCCCTGGGGAGGACCTTTACCTCGAGGAGCCTGGCGTCCCAGTGTCAGGAGAGGAGGGGGGACCCGAGCCTCTGCCGCCTGACAACCCGCACTCGGAGCGTTCCGGGAAGGGGTGCGCCGAGGAAGATACCGCCGGTGACCCTGGGGTGGGGTCGCCGGGGATTTGAGGCCAGTTGGCGGCGCTGGACCAGCCCCCATTCTCTCGTTGGGGGAGGGGTTGGTGACCGAGAGCAACCTCCCGGAGGAGGGTTCAGGATTGATGGTGGACACTGGGGACGACGTGGAGTCTGTTTCCAGCGACGTTTTTGAGTCCTAGGTGTCCCACACCAATCTCACCCTCATCCCCTCGAGGAACTCCAGGAGTTTGTTGAGGAAACTCAGAGTCGCCGCGATAGAGCCCAACTGGCGCTCGACCACTGTAGCTCCTTTGAGAGAGTCTACTGGTTGGCCCATGCTGCTTGTCAGGCGCCTGGGCTCAACTTGAACGAGCGAAAGAGAGTCAGGAACGTCCTGGGGGCATTCCTGGTGAGGGTGAGGGACTTCTGTGCTCCTCCCTCGTCCTCCCACTAAATGTATATAGTTTTTTAACTGTACGGGTGGTGGTTGCACAATGCTTCCAACATGAAGACAACTATAGCCAGCCTCAACATCAACAACAGCAGGGAGTCACAGCGCAGATTCTACACCGTCTCGGCCCTTCGGGACGGGAGGTATGCAGTGTGTTTCCTGCAAGAAACCCACACTACCCCGGGAGATGAAACCACCTGGCTCCTGGAGTGGTGAGGGGGGGTCTATATGAGTCACCTCACCCACAGGTCTGGCGGGGTGGCTATCTTGTTGGCCCCGCATTTTCAGCCAGAGATATTGGGGCTCAGGGAGCCTGTGCCAGGCCGTTTGCTTCACCTGACGGTTCGGCTGGGGGGGTGGGGGTGCGCAGTGCTTCAAGTGGTGAACGTCTATGCTCCCCTGGCTGGGCCAAGGCAAGCGAGCTTCTTTGGAGAAGTGTCCGCTCATCTCACCTCCATCAACAAGAGCCAGTGCGTCGTCCTCGGGGGAGATTTTAACTGCATCCTCGAGGACAGGGACCGCGGTGGTGCCTGCACCGGTTGGGCATCAGGGCGGAGGTTGGGGGACTTGGTCAAGTCCTTCGACCTGTTGGACATCTGACGGAATCTCCATCCCAACTCCATCGCCTTCACATTCAAGAGGCCTGGGGTCGGAGTGTCCAGAATCGACCACCTGTACATTTCACGGGCGTATGCCTCCTGTTTTCCGAAGGCCTCCATGCGGCAGGTGTCGTGCATGGACCATCACCTGGTGTGGGCGGAACTCCTTCTGTTCGGCGCCAGGCTCGGCTCCGCGTACTGGCACTTTAACAACCTGCTGCTGGAGGATGAGCGGTTCCGGGACTCGTTTCATCATTTCTGGGCTGGCTGGAGAAGGAAACGGGGAAGCTTCCCCTCCCTGAGGCTATGGTGGGATGTGGGCAAGGCTCACATCCGCGTCGTCTGTCAGGAGTACGCGAGGGGATCGACGAAGAGGCGGAAATCCAGGATCGGGGAGTTGGAGAGGGAGATGCTCTACCTGGAGTCATCTCTGTCAGCCCGACGCAGACCCGGCCCTTCGTGGGGTGTACGAAGAGAAGAAAGCCGCGCTCCGGGACCTGCAGCTCGTCAGGGCTCAGGGCGCGTACGTGAGGTCGCGGATCCAGCTCCTCCAGGACCTGGACCGCAGATCCCCCTTCTTCTACTCGCTGGAAAAAAGGCGTGGCACCCGTCAGCAGCTCCTTGTGCTGCTGGCCGACGACGGGTCCCTCATCTCGGATCCGGAGGGCATCAGGGCCCACGTCCGAAACTATTACACGGCTCTGTTCTCTCTGGATCCGTCCAGCGAGGATGCTCGCAGAGTTCTGTGGGAGGACCTGCTGCAGCTCAGCCCGGAGGACGCCGGAAGGCTCGACGCTCCCGTCACCTTAGAGGAGCTGACCGGCGCCCTCGACTAGCTCTCGAGGGGCAAAACCCCGGGGCTGGACGGGCTGACTGTGGAGTTCTTCAGGGCGTTCTGGGAAGCGACTACGCACAGGTCCTGGGCGAGTGTCTAAATGCCGGAGAGCTGCCCCTTACTTGGCGCAGGGTGGTCATCGTCCTGCTGCCAAAGAAGGGGGACCTTCGTTCGTTTAAGAACTGGCGTCCGGTCTCCCTCAGCACGGACTACAAAATCTTCACCAGGGTATTGTCTTCTCGCCTGGCCTCTGTGCTGGCCCACATGATTCACCTGGACCAGTCCGACATGATCCCGGGCCGGAGGATACACGACAACGTCCACCTGGTCCGGGACCTGATCCATTTCTGTCAACGGGCTGGTGCCGAGTGCCTTCCTGTCTCTCTACCAGGAGAAGGCGTTCGACAGGGTCGATCACGAGTACCTGCTCGGGAGTCTGCGGGCATTCGGGTTCGGGACGCAGATCGTCGCCCGGATCCGACTTTTGTACGCCGCCGCAGAGTGTCTGGTTAAAGTTAACGGGTCCCTGACGGCGCCCCTTCGCTTCGGGACAGGAGTGCGTCAAGGCTGCCCCCTGTCCGGCTAGCTGTATTCCTGTGCGTGGAGCCTTTCCTGCACCTCTTGCGGAGGAGGTTGTCGGGGCTGGTCTGCATGGCGCGGGCATGGGGGTGGTCCTCTCGGCCTACACCGACGACGTGCTCCTCACTTTCACCGACCCGGCTGACCTGGGGAGGATGTGCGAGTGTCAGGCCGTGTACTCGGCAGCGTCTTCCTCCAGGATCAACTGGGCCAAATGTTCCGGACTACTGGTCAGTCCGTGGCGGGTGGACTCTCTGCCGGAGTCGTTACGGGGCTTCAGCTGGAGTACCACCCATCTCCTCTACCTGGAGGGGGGGGGTCTACCTCGGCCCGGCTGAGGAATCCTGGCCAGCCAACTGGCAGGAGCTGGAGGCCAAAGTCTCAGCTCGCCTAGGCCGCTGCACAGGACTG
>NW_025199333.1:0-1507 GCF_004010195.1 Chiloscyllium plagiosum
AAGGCCATTTAAATGGTCATTAGATAGGCACATGGACGAGAATGGAATAGTGTTGGTTAGGTGGGCTTCAGGCTGGTTCACAGGTCAGCACAACATCGAGGGCCATATTGCGCTGTAATGTTCTATGTCCCAATTGATATGAAAGAACCAAAACTACTATGGTCAATCTAAAAGATGAAATACTTAACAAATGATCCATTTTTTTTTCCAATGTATCATTTCAGCGGCATCACACAAATCTTTTGCTATCAATTCTGTGTTGTATGGTCTTATACACCACAACCACCTGATGAAGGAGCAGCGCTCCAATAGCTAGTGCTTCTGACTATAACCTGGTGTTGTGAGATTTTTAACTTCATTGCATGCATTATTCAGTTTATTTTAGCGGAAGTCACCTCTATTAAAGATAGTGAATGTCAACATGGCAACATCATGTGCGAGCATCACATTCCTTTAACAGGTCCTGGAAATGGGTCAGTGCAGGGCAATTTCACTCCAGTGGGTATACTGAATGACAGACTAGTACAACCCAATTTCTCGCAGGATTGCCGGCAGCCTCTGGTTGTGTTGTGTTGAGATCCAGACTTGCAGCATGCCACATTGCTTTAGCATGATAAGTGCCTGGGTGCCAATGTGCACACTTGCCTCAAACAACACAATGTACCCAAAGTGCTAAAGGCAACTTCACCCAAAGTAACAGTGTTCTGCATAAAACGAGAAACAGGGTTCAAAATACAAACCAGCTGGTTAACAGGAAGAACAAAAACAGTAGAGCAAATACAAAATGATTCAAAAGCAATGTCCTACATTGAAACTGCAATTTGCTGAATATTTCAACATTTTCTACCCACTAAAGTGCAGTGGTGAGATTTACAACACAGTCATACTGCATGTGCAAAGTTGATTTCTGTTAAAACCACTCCAATTATGCAGACTCAAAATTCCCTTCTCCTGCTGGAGAATCTCAAAGAAATACTTGTCATCAATCATTCTAACGTGCTCACAATTAAAGCAAACATTTTGGGAGGGAAGGGAATCATTTTACAGTGACATGCTGCACAACTGCAACAGCTTGGAGTGCACCACTACTGATTTTCCAATGAAAACTTTAACTGGTTTTCCCCCACATACGCTGCCATACCCGTTAGGTATTTCCGGCTGTTTTTATTCTCATTTCAGATTTCCAGTATCCACAATACTTTGCTTTTTCATTTACTTATGTCCCTTCAAAGGAAACACCCCAGGTACTTCACCAATAGAACATAGAACATAGAAGAATACAGCGCAGTACAGGCCCTTCGGCCCTCGATGTTGCGCCGATCCAAGCCCACCTAACCTACACTAGCCCACTATCCTCCATATGCCTATCCAATGCCCGCTTAAATGCCCATAAAGAGGGAGAGTCCACCACTGGCAGGGCATTCCATGAACTCATGACTCGCTGAGTAAAGAATCTACCCCTAACATCTGTCCTATACCTACCACCCCTTAATTTAAAGCTATGCCC
>NW_025199333.1:5310-6000 GCF_004010195.1 Chiloscyllium plagiosum
AAACTCCTTACCACAGAGAGCTGTGGGGGCAGAGTCCGTGGGTATATGTAAGAATGAGATAGAGAGACTCTTAGTTAGTCAGGGATCAAGGGTTACGCGGAAAGGGCAGGCAAGTGGACATGAGGAAAGTCAGATCAGTCATGATCCTTTTGCATGGCGGAGCAGGCATGAGGGGCTGAATGGCCTACTCCAGTTTTTATGGTCTTATGAAGAATACATGGGGAGATGGAGAACTCATGGAGGATATGGAGAATAGGATACATGGGGAGCATGAGGAAGAATGGGATGGTGGGGAATATTAGAGGGCATGGGAAACTGAGGCATTACTGAGGGGTTCTTTGGCGAGTGAGGGGCTCTTGCTGTTTGAGGCATGCCATGTACGATTAACGGCAAGGTGCTCCATGGACTGACCCTGCAGCGGGTAAACACCGTTCCAATGAGGACATTATGTTGCCGCACCGTGGCTCCGAGACACAAATGTTGCTTTGGTTTCTTTGATCGTGAACAAGTTTTTTTTTTAAAAAAGGTAGACAAGCAGGAGGCTGGGAAGAACACAGCAAGCCTCAGGAGTCAGTGTTTTCCCTGGAGCGTCGGAGGCTGAGGGGTGACCTTATAGAGGTTTACAAAATTATGAGGGGCATGGATAGGATAAATTGGCAAAGTCTTTTCCCTGGGGTGGGGCAGTCCAGA
>NW_025199334.1:0-2641 GCF_004010195.1 Chiloscyllium plagiosum
TCACTTCTGGAGCTGATATATTAGGATCTCTATGAATGGCCTCCGCCAATGGTTCAATCACCAATGCAAAAAGCAGTGGCGAAAGGGGACAGCCCTGCCGGCAGCCCTAAAAATGTTAAAATTACTTGATCATACCCCACTGGTGATGAACGCAGTGAGGGGGTCACTGTAGAGAACGTTTACCCATCTTATTAAAACTTTGCCCAAATCAAACCGCTCCAGAGTATAGAAAAGGTATAGCCATTCAACTCTGTCAAATGCCTTCTCTGCATCTAGAGAAATCAATAAAACCTGTATTGACTGTTGTTCACATACTTGAATTACATTAAGTAGCCTCCTAACATTATTGGAGGCCTTTTATGAAGCCCACCTGATCCTCTTTAACAAGAGAAGGTAACACAGTCTCCAGCCTTAACGCGAGAGTCTTAGAGGATTTTAAAGTCCACATTTAAGAGTGAAATGGGTCTGTACGAAGCACAGTCCTCCAGAACCTTCCCTGTTTTAAGAATAAGCAAAATACTGGCCTCTCTCAGAGATGGCGGGAGACAATCATAGCTGTATGAGTCATTAGCCATATTAAGCATCGGGCCTGATTGTATGTTTATAAATTCTTGCATCTCTTGCTATGATAAGAAGGCATTGAGAAAGGACTCCTGTTCAGCGGTCATGCCCGGGAGTTCCAGAGCCTTAAAAAGATTCTATTTTGGCCCGGTCCTTCTCACAATCTCAGATTGGTATAACTTAGAGTAAAATCTCTGGAATGCCACATTAATCTTTTTGGAGTCACATGTTAGATTCCCAGACCCTTCCCTAATCGCCGTAATGGCTAGTAGAGCACTCCATTCCTGGTGAAATATGCCAAGTATTTGCATGGCCTGTCATTGTGCTCATATAATCTTTGCTTTGCAAAAGTAAGCTCCTTCTTTGCTGTCTGCATGAGCGTGGAATTCAATGCAGACCGCAGCGCCATAATCCTCTGTAGTTTGACCAATGAGGGCCTGTCAAAGTAAGCCTTATCGGCTGCCTTCAACCATGCTTCAAGGAGATGTTGCTGCTCACCCTTCGGACGCTTCCTACTGGCAGAGTAGGAAATCACTAACTCCCTGGCATAGGCCCAGGCAGTTTCCCAAAGGATAGATGGGCTACTAACCAAGCCTGAGTTAATGTCTAGGAACGCCCGAAATTCCCTAGAGAAATACTCCACAAACTCATTATTTTTAAGGATAAAGGGATCCATTCGCTAGTGCCTCGAACCCATTGTAACATCCTTAATCTTAACCAACAGGTACACTGGAGCGTGATCAGAGATGGTAATATTATGAATTGTACAAGATGCCACCAAGTCCAGGGTTGCCACAGGGGTCAGAAAAAAATCAATCCTAGTGTGACATCTGTGCAGATTGGAAAAAAAGTAAAATCCCTGCCTGTAGGATGGAGATGCCTCCAGACGTCCACCAACCCTAACTCCACACATAGATTCACTAATTGTTTAGTTTGTACAGAGGATAATGAGGGACCTTTGGGCAACCTATCTACTGTGGGATCCATGAGACAGTTAAAATCTCCCTTTATAATGATATGCTGGACTCAAGACTGATCAGTTTGGAAAATGCATCTACCAAAGACTTAAGGGGATGAGCTGGAGGGCAATAAACATTTAAAACACCATATTATTCTCCATTTATCAGGGCTTTAAGAATTACAAACCACCCATGCGTGTCTTTCACACACTCTAGTAACTTAAATGGGAGATTCCTCCTCATCAATATAGCCACTTCTGGTATTAAATGATGAAAAGTAAACCCGATCAAAACCATTCTGCTGTTGTTTCGAATGCGCCCTATCATCCAAGTGTATCTCCTGTAACAAAGCAATATCCACCTTCTCCTTTCGAAGACTCAAAAGTACCATTTTCCTCTTAATTGGTGAGTGACTCCCCTTGATATTCCAGGTACACCACTTAATCAAGTCATTAGCCGTAACCTTCTGCAGTAACACTTAAATTTCAGAGAGGAAGAATTCGAACCACAAATTGCTGAGCCTTAGTGTCATATGATCCATCGAACATAGAAACTACATAAACTAAAACCACTTTAACAAACCTACAAATCTATCAAAGATTAAAAATAATAAAAACCAAAAAAAAAACAACATATAAAGTGCTAACGACGCTGAATTGGGGAACTCACCCCCGCCCAAAGGAGGCAACTATCCATCCCAAATTGCCCATAAGTACACATCGAGCCATCCCAAACATTTTCCCTCTTCCAAGCTAGAGCTGCACCACATGTACAAGCAGAAAAGAAAGTAAATACACCATGTAATAGCAATATGAATAAAGAGTTTTTTAACGAAAAAGGGGTAAATACCCCACCCATCCTCTAGTATAACTTAACTTAGAAATTGAAAGTACACATCTCAACCACTGCCAAACATAGTTTAAACCAAATTATTACCAATAGAAAAAAAAAGAAAAAGAAACCTCCAACCGAACTTCCTCTGTTTTTTTTTAAAAGACAAAGCTATACCCAAACAACATTACTATTTGTACGTACTAAATTGTTCGGATTAGCTTAATTTGCCACAGAATCTACTGCTTTCTCCGATGTGTCAAAGAGATGTATGGATCCATCTAAGGTGA
>NW_025199334.1:5540-6000 GCF_004010195.1 Chiloscyllium plagiosum
CTGATGAAGGGCTTTTGCCCGAAACGTCGATTTTGCCTGTCCTCGGATGCTGCCTGAATTGCTGTGCTCTTCCAGCACCACTGATCCAGAATCTGGTTTCCAGCATCTGCAATCATTGTTTTTACCTCTTTGATTCCAACATGTCAACCAAGTGATCATAATTCATAAGTAAACATTGGTATTCAGTGGCATCAAGCAATTTAACAGTATGGTATAATCTTGTATTCATGCAATCTCCATACACGTTTAATCCAAAGTTTGGAATTCTGAATAAAACCAGAAGTCTTTTTTTTCTTATTATCTTTAGTGGGGAGCGGTAAGGAGGAATTCTGTCAACACCAAAGCAGGCATAACATGTATCAGCACAGAGCAAAATTAGACTCAAGGTCTTCCTGTTCTATCTGGCTCAGCTGCTCACAAGATAATCACCTTAAATAAGGTTTGAATATTGCTAGTAACA
>NW_025199335.1:0-6000 GCF_004010195.1 Chiloscyllium plagiosum
GTGGTTCCCTTGCACACACTGTGAATCTCCGTGATTTCCTTACGCTCTCTGTAAATCTCTGTGATTCTCTTGCACACTCTGTGACACTCTGTGATTCCCATACGCACTGTGTGATTCCCTTACACACTCTGTGACACCGGGTGATTACCTTCCCTACTGTGCAACACTCTATGATTCCCATACACACCCTGTGAATCTCTGTGATTCTTTGACACACACTGTGACACTTTGTAATTCCCTTACACACTGTGAATTTCTGTGATTCCCTTACTCTCTCTGTGACAAACTGTCATTCCCTTACACACTCTCTTCATTACCCTCTCTGTGACACTCTGTGACTCCATCATACTCTCTGGGACACTCTTTGATTCTCTTACATGCTCTGTGAACCTTTGTGCTGGCCTAACACACTCTGTGAACCGCTGTGGTTCCCTTGCACACACTGTGAATCTCCGTGATTTCCTTACGCTCTCTGTAAATCTCTGTGATTCTCTTGCACACTCTGTGACACTCTGTGATTCCCATACGCACTGTGTGATTCCCTTACACACTCTGTGACACCGGGTGATTACCTTCCCTACTGTGCAACACTCTATGATTCCCATACACACCCTGTGAATCTCTGTGATTCTTTGACACACACTGTGACACTTTGTAATTCCCTTACACACTGTGAATTTCTGTGATTCCCTTACTCTCTCTGTGACAAACTGTCATTCCCTTACACACTCTCTTCATTACCCTCTCTGTGACACTCTGTGACTCCATCATACTCTCTGGGACACTCTTTGATTCTCTTACATGCTCTGTGAACCTTTGTGCTGGCCTAACACACTCTGTGAACCGCTGTGGTTCCCTTGCACACACTGTGAATCTCCGTGATTTCCTTACGCTCTCTGTAAATCTCTGTGATTCTCTTGCACACTCTGTGACACTCTGTGATTCCCATACGCACTGTGTGATTCCCTTACACACTCTGTGACACCGGGTGATTACCTTCCCTACTGTGCAACACTCTATGATTCCCATACACACCCTGTGAATCTCTGTGATTCTTTGACACACACTGTGACACTTTGTAATTCCCTTACACACTGTGAATTTCTGTGATTCCCTTACTCTCTCTGTGACAAACTGTCATTCCCTTACACACTCTCTTCATTACCCTCTCTGTGACACTCTGTGACTCCATCATACTCTCTGGGACACTCTTTGATTCTCTTACATGCTCTGTGAACCTTTGTGCTGGCCTAACACACTCTGTGAACCGCTGTGGTTCCCTTGCACACACTGTGAATCTCCGTGATTTCCTTACGCTCTCTGTAAATCTCTGTGATTCTCTTGCACACTCTGTGACACTCTGTGATTCCCATACGCACTGTGTGATTCCCTTACACACTCTGTGACACCGGGTGATTACCTTCCCTACTGTGCAACACTCTATGATTCCCATACACACCCTGTGAATCTCTGTGATTCTTTGACACACACTGTGACACTTTGTAATTCCCTTACACACTGTGAATTTCTGTGATTCCCTTACTCTCTCTGTGACAAACTGTCATTCCCTTACACACTCTCTTCATTACCCTCTCTGTGACACTCTGTGACTCCATCATACTCTCTGGGACACTCTTTGATTCTCTTACATGCTCTGTGAACCTTTGTGCTGGCCTAACACACTCTGTGAACCGCTGTGGTTCCCTTGCACACACTGTGAATCTCCGTGATTTCCTTACGCTCTCTGTAAATCTCTGTGATTCTCTTGCACACTCTGTGACACTCTGTGATTCCCATACGCACTGTGTGATTCCCTTACACACTCTGTGACACCGGGTGATTACCTTCCCTACTGTGCAACACTCTATGATTCCCATACACACCCTGTGAATCTCTGTGATTCTTTGACACACACTGTGACACTTTGTAATTCCCTTACACACTGTGAATTTCTGTGATTCCCTTACTCTCTCTGTGACAAACTGTCATTCCCTTACACACTCTCTTCATTACCCTCTCTGTGACACTCTGTGACTCCATCATACTCTCTGGGACACTCTTTGATTCTCTTACATGCTCTGTGAACCTTTGTGCTGGCCTAACACACTCTGTGAACCGCTGTGGTTCCCTTGCACACACTGTGAATCTCCGTGATTTCCTTACGCTCTCTGTAAATCTCTGTGATTCTCTTGCACACTCTGTGACACTCTGTGATTCCCATACGCACTGTGTGATTCCCTTACACACTCTGTGACACCGGGTGATTACCTTCCCTACTGTGCAACACTCTATGATTCCCATACACACCCTGTGAATCTCTGTGATTCTTTGACACACACTGTGACACTTTGTAATTCCCTTACACACTGTGAATTTCTGTGATTCCCTTACTCTCTCTGTGACAAACTGTCATTCCCTTACACACTCTCTTCATTACCCTCTCTGTGACACTCTGTGACTCCATCATACTCTCTGGGACACTCTTTGATTCTCTTACATGCTCTGTGAACCTTTGTGCTGGCCTAACACACTCTGTGAACCGCTGTGGTTCCCTTGCACACACTGTGAATCTCCGTGATTTCCTTACGCTCTCTGTAAATCTCTGTGATTCTCTTGCACACTCTGTGACACTCTGTGATTCCCATACGCACTGTGTGATTCCCTTACACACTCTGTGACACCGGGTGATTACCTTCCCTACTGTGCAACACTCTATGATTCCCATACACACCCTGTGAATCTCTGTGATTCTTTGACACACACTGTGACACTTTGTAATTCCCTTACACACTGTGAATTTCTGTGATTCCCTTACTCTCTCTGTGACAAACTGTCATTCCCTTACACACTCTCTTCATTACCCTCTCTGTGACACTCTGTGACTCCATCATACTCTCTGGGACACTCTTTGATTCTCTTACATGCTCTGTGAACCTTTGTGCTGGCCTAACACACTCTGTGAACCGCTGTGGTTCCCTTGCACACACTGTGAATCTCCGTGATTTCCTTACGCTCTCTGTAAATCTCTGTGATTCTCTTGCACACTCTGTGACACTCTGTGATTCCCATACGCACTGTGTGATTCCCTTACACACTCTGTGACACCGGGTGATTACCTTCCCTACTGTGCAACACTCTATGATTCCCATACACACCCTGTGAATCTCTGTGATTCTTTGACACACACTGTGACACTTTGTAATTCCCTTACACACTGTGAATTTCTGTGATTCCCTTACTCTCTCTGTGACAAACTGTCATTCCCTTACACACTCTCTTCATTACCCTCTCTGTGACACTCTGTGACTCCATCATACTCTCTGGGACACTCTTTGATTCTCTTACATGCTCTGTGAACCTTTGTGCTGGCCTAACACACTCTGTGAACCGCTGTGGTTCCCTTGCACACACTGTGAATCTCCGTGATTTCCTTACGCTCTCTGTAAATCTCTGTGATTCTCTTGCACACTCTGTGACACTCTGTGATTCCCATACGCACTGTGTGATTCCCTTACACACTCTGTGACACCGGGTGATTACCTTCCCTACTGTGCAACACTCTATGATTCCCATACACACCCTGTGAATCTCTGTGATTCTTTGACACACACTGTGACACTTTGTAATTCCCTTACACACTGTGAATTTCTGTGATTCCCTTACTCTCTCTGTGACAAACTGTCATTCCCTTACACACTCTCTTCATTACCCTCTCTGTGACACTCTGTGACTCCATCATACTCTCTGGGACACTCTTTGATTCTCTTACATGCTCTGTGAACCTTTGTGCTGGCCTAACACACTCTGTGAACCGCTGTGGTTCCCTTGCACACACTGTGAATCTCCGTGATTTCCTTACGCTCTCTGTAAATCTCTGTGATTCTCTTGCACACTCTGTGACACTCTGTGATTCCCATACGCACTGTGTGATTCCCTTACACACTCTGTGACACCGGGTGATTACCTTCCCTACTGTGCAACACTCTATGATTCCCATACACACCCTGTGAATCTCTGTGATTCTTTGACACACACTGTGACACTTTGTAATTCCCTTACACACTGTGAATTTCTGTGATTCCCTTACTCTCTCTGTGACAAACTGTCATTCCCTTACACACTCTCTTCATTACCCTCTCTGTGACACTCTGTGACTCCATCATACTCTCTGGGACACTCTTTGATTCTCTTACATGCTCTGTGAACCTTTGTGCTGGCCTAACACACTCTGTGAACCGCTGTGGTTCCCTTGCACACACTGTGAATCTCCGTGATTTCCTTACGCTCTCTGTAAATCTCTGTGATTCTCTTGCACACTCTGTGACACTCTGTGATTCCCATACGCACTGTGTGATTCCCTTACACACTCTGTGACACCGGGTGATTACCTTCCCTACTGTGCAACACTCTATGATTCCCATACACACCCTGTGAATCTCTGTGATTCTTTGACACACACTGTGACACTTTGTAATTCCCTTACACACTGTGAATTTCTGTGATTCCCTTACTCTCTCTGTGACAACCTCAAACTAATGCCCTCTAGTCCTCCATTCCCCAACCAAGTGAAAAAGACTGAGTGAATTCAACGTATCCATGCTTTTCATGATCTCATACACCTTGAAAGGTTGCCCCATCAGTCTCCGATGCTCAAAGGAAGAAAGGTCCTAGCTCTTCCAACCTATCCTTATACTTCATACGTCAGGAATTAGATAGCTCAGTTGTTTGATTTTCAGAGCAGTGTGATGCTAACAGCATGGGTTCAATTCCCACCACCGGTTTGACGTTACCATGAACCTCTTCCCTCGCCAGAGGTTTGGTGGCCCACAGGTTAAATCACAACCAGTCGCTTCTCGCTAATAAAAGAGCTGCCCATATGGTCTGGTAAGACTGTGGCTATACCCACATAATTCATACGCTTGTATGGAAAAATCCTTGTAAGTTTCACCACATCCTTCTGATAACAAGGTAACTGAAACTGAACAGAATGCTTCAAGTGTGGCCTCGCCAATGTTATATATAACTGCAATGTAACTTCCCAAATTCTATACTCAATGCCCTGATCGATGAAGGCATGTGTGCCAGAAGCCTTCTTCACTACCCTGTTCACTTGTGACTCCACTTTCAGAGAACTGTCAACCTGAACTCTAAGATCCCTTTATTCCACTGCACTCCTTAAGGTCTTACCGTTCATTTGGAACTCCTATCTTGAATTGACTTTACAAAATTCAAAACCTCACACTTTTCGAGGTTAAACTCCATTTGCCATTTCTCAGCCCATTTCCCCAAATGATCAAGGTCGTATTGCAATTTGTGATAACCTCCCTTACTCTCCACGATACGGCCTATTTTAATGTCATCAGCAAACTTACCAATCATACCTTGTACATTCTCATCCAAGTCATTGATATAGATAACAAAGAGTAACGGGTCGAATACCGACCCCTAAGGCTCGCCACTCGTCACAGATCTTCAGTCAAACAAGCATCCTTCCAATTTTACCCACTGCTTCCTGCCATGCATGTGGAATGAGCTGCCAGTGGAAATGATTGTGGAGGTAGATTAACTACATTTAAAAGTTATTTGGACAAATACATGGACAAGAAAGGATTAGAAGGATGTGGGCTAAGTGCAGGGAAATGGAGTAAGGATGAATGGACAGTTTATTGTTATGGACCAGACGGGATCTCCGTTCAGTAGGGCTCTATGACTCTATGACTCTAAGCTAACTGAAAAAGCTTTCATTGAGAAAGAAAGTTTTGATATATGGGCAAAATCATGGAGGAAGACAGGTGTAAAAATGTGGTAGTCGTAATAAAAGCTGCTAAGATAAATTGAGCACCAGACAATCATTTGTCCCGACACCAACATCATTATTGCTGATGTGTACTCAGACTTTCAAACACTAGCACATTTGTAGTTGTTATATTTTCGTTCTATTTTCAGATCATGTTTTTAAGTACTGTGCTTTGAATTCCTGAGCCTTACAGTCGAGATGTG
>NW_025199336.1:0-1378 GCF_004010195.1 Chiloscyllium plagiosum
TGATAGTGACTGCTAAAGATATTGTTATAGACTCTATTATAGCCACTGATATAGATAAGTCTATAATCACTGTTCTAGACACTGCTAAGGCTATTGTTATATTCCCTGATGTAGAGACTGACGTGGACATTTTTGTAGTCACTGCTATAGACACTGATATAGAAACAGTTATAGATACTGCGACATACACACTGTTAAAGACATGACATTATTATAGACATTGATATAGATGGTGTTACTGAAATTGATTTATACACTGTTATAGAGACTGATCTCGATTTTGATACACACACTGGTATAGAGATTGTTATAGTCTCTGATTTAGACATGCTTTTAGAAACTGAGAGATACTTTGTTATTAACATTGACATAGTCATTGATAGCGACACTGATATAGGCACTACATTTATGTTCTGTTATATATTCAGTTACATACAATGTTATAGTCACTTTTATAAATGCTATAGTCAGTATTATGGACACTGATACAGATATGGCTACAGACATTATTATAAACAATTGAATAGACAATGTTATAATCTATGATATAGAACTTAACATTGACACTTCTATAGACCTGCTACATTCATTTATTTAAGCATTGTTATTGTCACTGTCATAAGGTGCAGTTATAGGTACTGTTATACACCTTGATATAAACTTTGATATGCACACTTTTAACGTCACTGACAATAAATACTGTTATAGACACTGATATAGCCTGCATTATAGACAGTTATAGATACTGATACAAACAATTATACAAACATTGATATCGATGCTGATATACACAATATTACAAAAATTGCTGACAAAGATGCTGGTATAGACATTATATAAAACAGGTATAGACAATGATATAGACTGATATAGACACTATTACAGATACAGTCATAAACAATATTATAGAGATTGATAGAGACAATGATGTAGACTCTTTTGCAGTTACAGATATTGGTATAGATGCCAATAATCTAATCTAAACACTGTTATAGCCATTGCTATAGACAGTGATTGACATGATGTTCTTGACACAGTTATAGTCACTGACATAGACACTTATGGACACAGTTATAGACACTGATGTAGATGCTGATATAGACAATATTATAACACATGGAGAGACTGACACAGATACCATTATAGATACTTTTATCAATTATATTGACAAAATGTTGTTATAGACACTGATATAGACTGTTAAAGACAGTTATAGACATTGATGTAAATGTTGATATCGATAATTATATAAACGCTGACATAGATGCTGATATAGACAATATTACAAATATTGATGATAAAGGTGCTGATGTAGGCAGTTATAAAAACAAGTATGGGCAATGATATAGACAATGTTACTGAAATTGCTATATATACT
>NW_025199336.1:2987-6000 GCF_004010195.1 Chiloscyllium plagiosum
ACACACACAGACATACACTCACTACCACGCAAACCGACACTCACTCTCTTACAAACACGCGCAACAGACATGCCTCTCTCAAAACACGCAGTCACACACAATTCCATCCAATCCCAGGGAGAAAGTGAGGACTGCAGAAGCTGAGATCAGAGTTGAGAGAGGGCCGCTGAAAAGGCACAGCAGGTCAGGCAGCATCCGAAGAGCAGGAGAATCGACATTTCAGACAAAAGCTCTTCATGTGGAATGTGGCTTGTGGGCCAAGGAGGCTGAGTGATAAATGGGAGAGGAGTGTGGGACTGGGGTGAAGGTAGCTGGCAATGTGATAGGTGGATGGAGTGGGGATGTTTGTGATAGGTTGAAGGGCATGGTGAAGCAGACAGATGGGAAGGAAGATGGACAGGTTGGACAGGTCAAGAGGGCGGTGTTGAGTTGGAAGGTTGGATCTGGGATAAGGTTGGGGGGGGGGAGGGTAAATGAGGAAACTGGTGAAATACACATTGATGCCCTGGGGTTGGAGGGTCCCAAGGTGGGAGATGAGGAGTTCTTCCTCCAGGTATCGGGTGGTTAGTGTTTGGCTATGGAGGAGGCCCAGGAACGGCACGTCCGTGGGGGAGTGGGAGGGGAAGTTAAAGTGTACAGCCACAGGGCAGTGGGGTTGGTTGGTGCGGGTGTCCCAGAGTCGTTCTCTGAAGTGTATAGGAGACTTCATTGGGAGCAACGGATACAGATAATGGCATGTGTGGAAGTGCAGGTGAAACTTTGATGGATGTGGAAGGCTCCTTTGGGACCTTGGATGGAGGTGAGGGAGGAGGCGTGGGCACAGGTTTTACAGTTCCTGCGGTGGCAGGGGAAGGTGCTGGGAGGGCAGGCTGCATTGGTGGGGGCCATGGACCTGACAAGGAAGTCGCAGAGGGAATGGTTTTTACGGAACGCAGATAGGAGTAGGAAGGGATGGGGTCTGGTTGTAGGTGGTGGAAATGGTGGAGGATGGTGCATTGTATCCGAAGGTTGGTGGGGTGGAAGGTGAGGACTGGGGGGATCTGTCCTTGTTGCGTTGGGAGGGCCGGGGTTCAAGGGCAGAGGTGTGGGAAGTGGAGGAGATGCGCTGGAGGGCATCGTTGACCACATGGGAGGGGAAATTGTGGTCTTTGAAGAAGGAGGCCATCTGGGATGTTCTGTGGTGGAACTGGTCTTTCTGGGAGCAGCTGAGGCGGAGTAATCGGGAATAAGGGATAGCATTCTAGAGGGACAAACTTCACCTAGCGGACAAAGAAACTCAAGAAACATCAACAATGAAATGCCTTTACCATGTTCTGTCACTTGTTTAATTGCACGCCAAGGAATTTCCAACCTGTTACTTCTAGAAAAGAGCTTCGTCGATTCATGTTTCGAACAATTTGAGTTTGGATTGAAACGAACTAGAAAATGGAATGGTACAGCGCATCATTGTTTTTTTAAACAGTGGACCAACCGTATCTATGACACATATACACGGCACACACCATTCCTCTGTATCCAGGCCTTCTCCAACCTACTTTGCACCTTTGCTAGTCATCGTCGAGCACCGATGTGAGGTGAATGCTTCTCGTCACTTGTCAGCCCCAGCCTGGATACTGTCCAGATCTGGCTGCGTTTGAACACAGGCTGCTTCAGTGTCTGAGGAGTCGCGAATGGTTGCTGAACATTGTGCAATCCCCGGCGAGCATCCCCCACTTCTGACCTTGTGATGGAGGGAAGGTCACTGATGAAGCAGCTGAAGATGGTTGGGCCTAGGACACTACCCTGAGGGAGTCTTGCTGAGAGATCCTGGAGCTGGGGTAACTGACCTTCAACAATAACACCCATCTTCCTTTGTGCCCTGGTATGACTCCAAGCACTGGAGAATTTGCCTCCAGTTCCCATTGATTCTAGTTTTGCCTGGGGCTACTTGATGCCACACTTGGTCAAATGCAGCCTTGATGTCAAGCGTTGTTACTCTCACTATCTTCTGGCTATTTTTCCTTTCCCTCTTGCACTTATCTATCCTCCTCCTAAGTGCATTCAAGGTCTCGTTCTCAACCACTCTCTGCGGTAACAAGTTCCCATTCTCACCTGGACAGTTTGGGGACTCACAAGAAAATTTCAAAATCCTCGCATTTGCTTCTGTTGAAGTCATTCCTGGATTACTCGTTTTATTCTGTCGACACAGGAAAGTGTGTGAGTGAAGGTTGGGAGAAAGATCGAAGTGAAGACATAAAGAAGAGTTGAAACAGGGAATGAAAACTGAGGTGAGTGGGCACGACTGGGCGCAATAAAGCGACACGACATTCAATCTTCAACACTTACGTAATGTGTGTCATTCGTCGGAATGAAGTTCGACCCTTGAACAGAAAAAGAACGTGTCTGAGATTAACGGGCTAGGGATTTGTAAGATAGCAACATTGAAAATAAGAGCTGGAGTTGAGGTGGCTCAGTGGTTAGCACTGCTGTCCCACAGCGCCAGGGATCCCAGGTTCGATTCCAGCCTCGGGCAATTGTCTGTGTATGTGTGGGTTCCCTCCGGGTGCCCCGGTTTCCTCTCACAGTCCAAAGATACACAGGTTAGGTGGATTGGTCAAGCTAAATTGCCCATTGGGTTCAGGGATGTGTACCTCAGGTACATTGGTCAGGGGCAATGCAGAGTAGGATGGGAATTGGTCTGGAAGGATAACTCTTCTGACGGTTGGTGTGGATCTGTTGGGCCAAATGGCCTGTTTCCACACTGTAGGGATTCTATGACCATCAGGTCTGCTCTGTTGTTCAATGTGATCATTGCGGGTCATTCAATTCAAGATCCTGCTCCCACTTTCTCCCCCCATACCCTTTGATCCCTTCAGCCCTAAGAACTATATGGAGATTTCAGAAACTCATGATCAAATCTGAATGATATATAAACAATATCTAAGACTACTGGCTGTAAATAACATTGAATAAGCACAAGTCTAGAATCTACGAACATCTGAGCAGGGATGTGCAGGCTTGGTGGAGGAGCACA
>NW_025199337.1:0-6000 GCF_004010195.1 Chiloscyllium plagiosum
ATGTTGTGCTGAGGACTAATCATAATCTAAAATAAAATAACCGAACCTATGTACCCCTCAATTCACTGCTATCCATGTGCATGTCCAGCAGTCGCTTAAATGTCCCTAATGACTCTGCTTCACCATCACCACCACTGGCCACGCATTCCATGCATTCACAACTCTGCACAAAGAACCTACCTCTGACGTCCCCTCTATACCTTCCTCCTAACATCTTAAAACTGTGATCCCTTGTGGCAGTCAGTCCTGCCCTGGGGAAAAGTCTCTGGCTATTGACTTTATCCATGCCTCTCATTACCTTGTACACCTTGGTCAGGTCACCTCTCTCCCTCCATCTCTCCAGAGAGAAAAATCTGAGCTTAGTCAACCTTTCTTCGTAAGACAGGCCCACCAGTCCTGGTAAACCTTCTTTTCACTCTCTCTAAAGCATCCACATCTTTCCTATAATAGGACGACCAAAACTGGACACAATATTCCAAGTGTGGTCTCACCAGGATTTTGTAGAGCTGTAGCAAAACCTCGTGGCTCTTAAACTCGATCCCCCTGTTAATGAAAGCCAAAACACCATATGCTTTCTTAACAACCCTATCCACTTGGGTAGCAACTTTGAGGGATCTATGCACTTGAACACCAATATCCTTCTGTTCCTCCACACTGCCAAGAATCCTGTCTTTAATCCTATATTCAACATTCAAGTTCGACCTTCCAAACTTCACATTTATCCAGGTTGAACGCCGTCTGCCATTTCTCAGCCCTGCATCCTGTCTATGTCGCGCTGCAGCCTGCAACAGCCTTTAATACTATTAAGTGCACCTCCAACCTTTGTGTCATCGGCAAATTTACTAACACCCTCAACCTCCTCATCCAAATCATTTATAATAATTACAAAGAGCAGTGCCCTACGGAACACCACTCACCACTGACCTCCAGGCAGAATACTTTCTATCTACAACCACTCTCTGCCTTCTGTCAGCCAGTCAATTCTGAATCCAGACAGCCAAATCTCCCTTTATCCCATATCCCCTGACTTTATGAATGAGCCTATCATGGGGAACCTTATCAAGTGCCTTGCTGAAGTCCATATACACCACATCCAGTGCTCACCTTCGTCAACTTGTCTCATCACCCTCTCAAAAAACTCACTAAGATTTGTGAGGCATGGCCTGCCCCTCACAAAGCCATGCTGAATGTTTTTAATCACACTATGCTTTTCTAAATAGTCATAAATCCTATCCCTCAGAATTCTTTCCAAAACCTTGCTGACCACAGATGTAAGACTGACTGGTCTGTAATTGCCAGAGATTTCCCAATTCCCCTTCTTGAAAAGAGGAACAACATTTGCCTTCCTCCAAACCTGCTGTACGACTCCCGCGGAGAGTGAGGAAGCAAAGATCTTCGCCAGCGGCTGAGCAACCTCCTTTCTTGCTTCCCAAAGCAGCCTAGGATAAATCTGGTCTGTCTCTGGGGACTTATCAATCTTAATGTTTGCCAAAATTTCCAGCACATCAACTTCATCAATCTTGATCTGTTCAAGGCTGTTTTCCAGCTCCTCAAAGTTCTCATTCACAACAATGTCCCTTTCCTTACTGAAAGCTGAAGCAAAAAAACTCATTTAGGGCTTCCCCTATCTGCTCAGACTCCACGCACAAGTTCCCTCCGCTATCCCTGACCGGCCCGACCTTCTCCCTGATCATTCTCTTATTCCTCACATATGAGAAAAATGCCTTTGGGTTCTCCCTAATCCTTCTTGCAAAGCCTTTTTCTTGCGCCCTCCTGGCTCTCCTCAGTCCATTTCTGAGCTCCTTTCTAGTAAGCCTATAATCCTCTAAAGCTGTGCTAGATCCTTGCTTCCTCCACCTTACGGAAGCTGCCTTCTTCCTTTTGACAAGAAACTCCTCTGTTCACGTCATCCAAGGTTCCTTAATCTTACCCCTTCTCAGAGGAACAAATTTATGCATCACTCGCAATAACTGCTCCTTAAACAGTCTCCACGTCTTGTGCCCTTTCTGTGGGATAATTGCTCCCAGTCTGTACTTCCCAACTCCTGTCTGATAGTGTCATAATTTCCTTTTCCCCAATTAAATATCTTCCCAAGGTAACTGCTCTTTTCCCTCTCCATGGCGGTGGTAAAGGTGAGGCAGCTGTGCTCACTGTCACCAAAGTGTTCTCCCACCGCAAGATCTGACACCTGTCCTGCTCATTGCCAAGCACCAAATCCAAAATGGCCTCTCCCTTTGTCGGCCTGTCTACATACTGAGTAAGGAAACTCTCCTGAACACACCTGACAAAAACAGCTCCATCCAAACCTTCTGCACTAAGAAGGTTCTAGTCAATATTGGGAAAGTTGAAGTCACCCATAACAACAACCCTGCTACATCTGCATTTTTCCAGAATCTGCCCGCCGATGAGTTCTTCGATCTCCCTACTGCTATTAGGGGGCCTGTAGAATAGCTGTTCCCTTGCTCTTCCTAACTTCCACCCATACTGACTCAGTAGGCAAACCTTCCTTGACAACCTTCATTTCTGTAGCTGTGATGCACTCTCTGATTAGCAATGCTACACCCCTCCTCTTTAACCCCCTCCCTGTTCTTTTTAAATGTCACCCTCAATCTACTCTCCAGCGCAAAAGGTCCCACCTTATCCAGCCTCTCCCTATAATTCAAACCCTCCTGTCCCTGTAACTTTGGTCCCAGCATGTTTCAGGTGGAACCCATCCCATTGGAAGCTCCCTTCTTCCCCAGCACTGGTGACAATGCCAATGTTTTGAGCCAAACATTTATCTCTTTAATCTTGTTAACCCTGTACCAATTTGTTCATGGCTCAGGTGGTAATCTAGAGATTATTACCTTTTTGGTTCTGCTTTTTAAGTTAGCCCCTAGCTGCTCCTAATCCCTCAGTGGAACCTCTTTCTTCTTTCTGCCAATTATCATTAGCACCTACATTGGACGATGTCAACTGGATCTTTCCCCTCCAATTCCAAGTTCCTCTGCAGCCCAAATGAGAGATCCTGAGCCTAGGCACCAGGCAGGTAGCATAGCCTTCAGGACTCCTGATCCTGTACAGATTACAATGTCTATCCCCCCAACTATACAAGCCCGATTACAACTCCATTTCTTTTCTGTCCCCTCTTGAATGGCTTACGGTATTGGGGGAGGCAGCAAGGGTTCAGACCCAGGGCAGGGGAACACAAGGGGTGGTACAGGGTGCACTGATGGGGCCCGACGAGGAGTACAGCTACTCCCGGTGGTCTGAGGAAGAGTGCTGACGGTGCCCACGAGAATCTTGCAGTCCCCTGGCCCTCAAAGCAACACCCCCTAATAGACCCCCTATGATTCGAGGAAAGGTGTGTGGGGAGAACTTCCTATTTCTGATTGACTCAGGGGCATCTGCCTCCACAATTACTAAATTACCAAGGGGCCTGACCCTCTCGGGCAGGATACTGGAGACTGTGGGATTCTCGGGGATGGTCGAGGAACAGCCTTACACCGTGCCAGCAACAATAACCATCGGGGAACAAAAGATCTCTCTGCCCCTACTCCTGGCCCCAAAGTAATGCTGCAGTTTGCGTGCATGTCCGTTCCCGGTAGACGGGGGACTATCATTAATGTACGGCAATTCACACAGCTCACGGTGACAGGTCTATTTCAGGTTCGTCTATATCCGTAGGGTACGGGGTTCCAATAGGTGTGTGCTTATGCTTCTTTTTTCTCCTACTGCTACCCAATACTATCCCTTCTCCCTCAGTGTAACATCTGCTGTTCAAAAAATAAACCCCTTCCATGTTAGTTTGCCCACCTACATTGGCAGCACTTTGACTTATACTGTACTCTGCAGTCAGGGGCCGAGAAGTACTGTATGCCCCGGGATTCAACTGCTGATCACACCAGTGACTACTACACTGCAATCGGAGGTTCTACGTGGGTTTTGATCGGATTGCCACTGCCCGGCTCTGTCCTCAGCGGCAACTAGATGGAGGTTGCTGTCCGTTACTGACTGGAGGTAGTCCAGTGGCGGAAGAGTCTCCTCAGGCACGGGTCAGCCTGGCACAGGTGCAATTGCGCTGTGCACTCGGAGGAGGTTGCCTCCGACCACATGGCCTACAGTACATACATCACACGCCTGGACGGCCTGCAGGCCTGTGAACCATTCTGGCCGGCGGGAAGGCCGGGGCACAGTACACTGTTCCAATGGTTTTCCAATCGCTGGCGTGTACCTGACTGCAGGCAGTATGCCCTTACATTTTCTCGTTTGTTTTAAAAAAACAAAAAAACACACAAGACAAAACACACACCACCGTAGCGACTGGGCATTTACACTTGGGACTTTTTTTGGACAGCAGACGTGGCACCCGATGTAGTTTACTTTCCCCCCTTCCGGACCTCTTACGTTCGTTTATGTTTACATGGGTTGGTGTGGCCTCAGTGGAGGCCAAGGGAGGGAATGTTGGGGAGATTTCACTGGGGTGTTTAATGTAGGGCTAGGGAGGGTGACACTAGTTCTGCAACAGACACTTCTAGTTCCAGCCCTGAAATGATTAACAACAGCCAAGCGAGCTGCTGCTGGCGACTGCATGAGTACCTGGCTGGAGCTTGTAAGGGATATGCATAATGTTAATTAAATCTTGAAGCCTGTAAATACCAGCCAGTATCAATTGCCCCATCGAAACTCGGGATTAATAAAGAAACCGATCGGAATCTGTAACTGTTAGACAAGTGTGAATTGCTCTATGGGAACCTGTAACTGTTAAGTGTGAATGGCTCTATTTAAGTCTAAAGTTGATAAGTGTAATTGTCAATTTAGTTAAACTGAAACTATTGAAAATGGCTAGCCTGTCAGACACATAGTAATTCCTTGAAACAATGAACTATTGAATACGGGATCGGAACCGCTCCCGGGGATGGCTGAGCCATTGTCAAGCACAGCAGGAGCTGGACAGGCACTCCGATGCGGCCAATAGGAGGACGGATCCCCAGCGCGCGCAGATGAATGGACCAATAGGGAAGGCGAACTGACCGGGGACTCCAGGCAGCGCGAAGTATAATTGTGTCAAGTTTGAACGAGAAGGGAGAACGCCTTCTCCAACGAATGCATGCTTGTAGATTCGTTGTACCAGTTAAGATTCTGTGAATAAACGGCTGTCTGCGTCTAACCGTAGTTGCCAGTGTGAGTCTCTCCTTCCGAAAGAACACGCAAAGACGGGACCCCGCGGGTCCGTCTTAACAGTATCAACAACAAAACTATTTAATTCAACACTCAACAAATCAGCAATGGAAAAATTAATTCATTACCTTCATATTGTTAAGAATCTTATGTAAGGTTTCATCATAAACCAACTGAATTTCCTTAGGCAGTTAATCAGTAAAGCTTTGTTTTGAGCAAAATCTTCTCGGTTTTGCAGGAACACACTCAAACACAGGACCAGGAGAAAATTTAAAATACGTGACCTCAGGTCAGTGGTATGACTTATTCCTGCCTCCAGGCTACTTTACCAGAGGTAAGTTATCAACAGAAATGGGTTGCCACCCAGCATCACGTAATCTGTCCAATTAAGTGCCCCCTTCAAGACTGACTGGGAAAGCTCTGGAAAAGAAAGTTGATGTTTCAGGCATAACTCATCTTCAGGGTTATGAAGTCCTGAAGAAGGGTTATGCCCGAAACACTGACTCTCTTACTTCTCAGATGCTACCTGACCTGCTGTGCTTTTTCCAACACCACATTTTATTGACTCTTACTCCCCAGCATCTGCAGTCCTCATTATCTTCCAAAGTTCTGGGATAATCAAACTGTTTCCCCCTCCCCCCTCACCCCCCCCACCCCCCCCCACCCCCAGCCACAATGAGGGCCTAGGCCCAGCTTACCTTCAGTACAAAGGTCTCATGGCAGAGCCCCATTATCCCACAACTGCTACCTGTGGCTATCCAGTGGAGATGTGTCCAGACTCCATTGTGCACTGGTAGGTGTCTACCTCAACCCACGAGGCTGTCATGCTTTCTGGGATAC
>NW_025199338.1:0-6000 GCF_004010195.1 Chiloscyllium plagiosum
TCAGGAAGAAGGGTTTATGCCCGAAACGTCGATTCTCCTATTCCCTGGATGCTGCCTGACCTGCTGCGCCTTTCCAGCAACACATTTCCAGCTCTGATCTCCAGCATCTGCAGACCTCACTTTCTCCTACAGCAAGGAACAGGACAAACAATATGCATATGATATAGAGGTGCCGGTGTTGGATTGGTGTGGACAAAGTTAAAAATCACACAACCCCAAGGTATAGTCCAACAAGTTTATTTGGAAGCACTAGCTTTCGGAGTGCTGCTCCTTCATCAGGTAACCCCACTAGCTACCTGATGAAGGAGCAGTGCTCCGAAAGCTAGTGCTTCCAAATAAACCTGTTGGACTGTAACCTGGTGTTGTGTGAGTTTTGAATATGTATGTGCACAATCTAGCTCCACAAGTTGCATTGCTCATTGACATTCCTGATGTCGACCTTATGCTCAAGACCTTGACTCTCCTGCTCCTCAGATGCTGCCTCACCTGCTGTGCTTTTCCAGGACCACACTTTTTGACTCCAATTTCCAGCATCACTCTCCCATAATTGATCTGTTTTACCTGTTTTACCCCAGACACTGCTGCCTCACAGCGCCAGGGACCTGGGTTCAATTCCACCCATGGGGCAATTGTCTGTATAGAGTTTGCACATGCTCCCTGTGTCTACGTGGATTTCCCACAATCCAAAGCTCTGCAGGTTAGGGTGGATTGGCTATGCTAAATTGCCCATAGTGTCCAGGGATGTGCAGGCTAGGTGGGTTAGCCATGGGGAATGCAGAGTTATGGGGATAGGGTGGGTCTGAGTTGAATGCTCTTTGGGGAGTTGGTGGGGACTTGAATGTCAAACAGCCTGCTTTCACACTGTAGGAATTCTATGATTCTATGGGGAAGGATAGAATTGGTGCTAAGTATCAGATTTGCAGCAAGAATTGAAGATGACGTTCAGCTGGAGGAAACTACAGCAACTTTCGGAATGGAGGTCAGAAGTGCAGTCAGATAACAGAATGGCACTAAGAACAGACCCTGAATGAACTCTAGAAATAACTATGCATAAGCCACTGATGCTATTGCTAGATATGGCTACAATCACACAAGGTAAGAGTACTGAGCAAGCTATATTCTACTGTAAAACCAATCAGAAAGGTATTGCCAGGATTTTGACACTGCAAGCATATTTCCAAGTCAGAATGCTGACTGGTTTGGAGGAGAGCTTGCAGTCAGATGCTGGATGCCCCACAAATGTGCTGCCCTGGTCCTTCTATTTAGAAGTGGTTGCGGGTTTGGAAAAAGCTGCCAAAGGATGAATTGTTGTGGTGCATCTTATAGATAATACACACTGCTGCTATTGTGCAACAAATTTGTTTCATGGCACCAAACACTCTAGGTATGTTATAAAGTTTATCCTTGATTCCTCAGTGTGACAAAGTCTTATTATTACAGTAAACAAGTAGTTGCTACTCACTTTCCAATCCAAACTTAAAGAGAAATGAAAGTCTTTTAACTTCACTCCTCCTTAGGAAGTGCAGAGTTTCTAACGTTTCTGCCCACCACACATTGGTCAGTTCTTGCTGATTCAGAACATCACACATCCGCATCAAAATAAATACAAGACTTACTCATCTTTGCTTCAAAAGAGCTTTTTCTTCCATAAACGATACTTTTAAATGGCAAAAATCACACCAGTGCAGCTTGGATTGCATAAGCTGAGTATTTCTGAAAAAGGAACTGATCAAAAAAGTTACAGATATTAACCTGAATTTATGTGGCATCATTGCTTTTGTAATGCAAAGCTCAAACAAGACAAAACACTGAACAGCCGAGAAAATGAGCCTGTCAGCCAAAACCTTATTCAGGGGTTTCAAGGAACTTCTTATAAAGGAGAGAGGCAGCTGAAGACACAGTCACCCATGGCTGAGTTTATGATTTAGGACAATCAAAGAGGCCAGATTTGGAGCGAGAGAATTGGAAAACAGACTATTATAAAGGAATTCCTGATGAATTTTGCACTAAACGTTGATTTTCTTGCTCCTCAGATGCTGCCTGAACTGCTGAGCTTTTCCAGCACCACTCTAATTAAACTCTGGTTTCCAGCATCTGCAGTCCTCACTTTTGCCTATATAAAGGAATAGTCTGTGCTTTTACTGTATCTGCAAACATCTCTGCAGTAGGTTACCTATTTTTTAGGCTGCGCCCTCAGAACGATGAGTTAAGCACACCAGTGCCCAATTATAAACCACAGATTTCATTGTAAACTAATCTGCATTTTGAACACTAAGTACCAGTTTATTAAAAATATTTTAAAATAAATAAACAAAGTGCACTGAGCAACAGGTGCTGGATTGGGCACCATGCCACTACGAAAGCCAACTGAGAGATTCTACCATGTTCATTTCGAGGTGTCAGTCCTTAGTGGGAGGTCAGACCCATGTGAGTCTTCAGGTATTCATACAGTATGTAACTGATGCAGACTGATGGAATGGCCTTGATTAAGTTCGCAGTAAATCCACGGTAGAACCCAGGCAAGCCATCCGTGGCCAAAATTTTCCGGAAATATTCTCTCATCCTTGGCTTTTTCATTCCCTTTTCAATGACTGGATGAAAATATAAACAGCAATAGGTCAATACACATAACCTGGGGACCATTTCCAAACAAAAAACACAAGCTGAACTTCCTTTTCATTTGATTGTCACCTGGAATTTATTTTGTCTCATTCAGTCACATTCCCTG
The DNA here is from genome assembly GCF_004010195.1 of Chiloscyllium plagiosum. NCBI lineage: Eukaryota > Metazoa > Chordata > Chondrichthyes > Orectolobiformes > Hemiscylliidae > Chiloscyllium > Chiloscyllium plagiosum. The sequence continues at coordinate 2,729 of NW_025199338.1, forward strand.
TTCAGGAATGTAGTTGCTTTTAAGTTGATGACATACCACCACAAAAGGTGGAACTTGAAGCATGTCCAACTGGCCCAAAGATAAGGACACTACTGCTGTGCCACAACAGCCTGCATTCAGCAGTGTATACTTCAGTTACTCATTGATATTTGTGCATAAAATGCTCACAAAAATGGGGTCAGGCTTTCAGCTATGGCTCACTGGAAGCAGCACCAAATGATATGGGAGGAGGAGAGTTAGGCCATTCAGCCCTGCTAACGTATTCAATAAAAAGTCAAGGACGATCTTCCATCAACTCCATATTCCCATGCATTCCTCAGTAGCTGAGTTCTATCCATCTCTGCACTCATTGACAGAGGGTCCAGACCGAATGGCAGTGGGGGTGGGGGTGACATGGAAAAATTTCTCCAGTCCTGAAATGATCAACCTTTCATTGGAAAGATCAATCACCACTCTCCCGTTTCTAAACTCCTTGACACTTACCCTGTATTTCAATTTCAATTATGGTCTTACCCTATACATATGACAATTGCCTTATTGCAGGAGTCAGTCCTCTCTGAAAAGCATATACTGTCTGAAATACCGTTCACAGTACTCTAGGTGTGATTTCACTAAAACCCTACACAACTGCAGTCAAACTGTCTTTACTCTGATACTTCAAACTCTTTGGTGATAAAGTCCAACAGGCCGCTTGGATTCATAAATTAAAACAAAGTGGAGAAACCCAGCAGGTCTGGAAGCATCAGTGAAGAGGGAAACAGAGTTAACTGGATGTAAAATGCTATCTGTTTCTCTCTCTGAAGAGGCTGCCAGACCAGAGATTAATTCTTTACTGAACTAGCATGCTTACTTTTCAAATCACATACAAGGAATCTCAATCTCTCCAAATATCAACATTTCCCAGTATAAATAAATGCTTGGGAGTAAATAACTTAAACATTGCTTAGAGAGATAAGCCATGAAGTCTAGCACTCATCAGAAATACTCTGCAAGAAGCAGACTTTTAACTCATCTTCTACCCCCCCCCCCCCCCCACCCACCTCCCCCGTCTGTTTCTGGGTCCTAGTGCTAGTTCTGATGAATGGAAGATGCAAAGCTTTGGCTTGTTTTCTGTTGGCCATGTTTAATTTCCCAATCTCACTATTTAAAAACATTCTGATGGTCTCCATGTCCTGCTAAAATAGTGACTGCACATTTTGCTCACGTTGTATACCATTTGCTACCCTCATGCCCATCCTTTACTCTGCTCAGACCATTTGGCAGTCTGTGTTGTCTCTTCACCACTTACTTCACACCTAGCTCACTGCAGTCGGTCAGTTTTACACATTCCCCTCAGGAGCCAATGTAGATTACAAATTGCTGATGTGAATATGACCCAATTATTCCTTCTGTTTTCTGTCCATCAACAAATCAATCAACATTAATCTTACTCAAATATTAAAAGCTCTAATTTTGTGTAACAACTCAATGCATCATATTAAGGACTTTCGGAAAATATAAATGCTTTATGTCCCCTTAACTATGCTGCTAGTTACAACCTCGAAAATATCAAACATAATTTGCCTTTTGTTAAATCCTTGTTGACTCCAACTAATGAACTGAATGTCATTATCACATCCCCAACAATAGATTCCCAAAATTCCTCTGGTCATTGATGACAAGTTTTTGTAGCAGACGTTTCGTCCCCTGGCTAGGCGACATCATCAGTGCTTGGGAGCCTCCTGCGAAGCGCTTCTTTGATGTTTCCTCCGGTGTTTATAGTGGTCTGTCCCTGCCGCATCCGGTTGACAACCGGAAGCGGCAGGGACAGACCACTATAAACACCGTAGGAAACATCAAAGAAGCGCTTCGCAGGAGGCTCCCAAGCACTGATGATGTCGCCTAGCCAGGGGACGAAACGTTTTCAACAAAAACTTCCAGCTCGGCGAACAGAACCACAACAACGAGCACCCGAGCTACAAATCTTCGCACAAACATTGATGACAAGTTAGCTGATCATTCCCATTCTCCCTCTCCAGCCCTGATTTCTTTAACAGTGTAGTTATGCTCGCTGCATTACAACCTAATAAAACCATTTCATAATCTGGTCATGTGCAGAGGATTAGAAGAATTATATCCATTGCCTCTAAGGTTAGCTCAGCAGAAGTGGTACTGCAGATGCTAGAGATGAGGGTCAAGTTGAGAGTGGTGCTGGAATAGCACAGCAGGTCAGGCAGAAAAATCGACATTTCGGGCAAAAGCCCTCCGTTGATTTTTCCTGCTCCTCGGATGCTGCCTGACCTGCTGTGCTTTTCTAGCACCACTTTAAGGTGAGTTCGTCAAACCCTCTAATACAAGCCAACTAGTCCACAAATAACTTATTTTTCAATCTACCCATTTAGGCATGTAATGACATAATTCTGTGACCATCACATCCTGAGGTGAGACCTGCATCTGAACCTTCTAGCCCAGTGGTAGGACGCAACTACAAGACAGTCAAGTCCAGGAGGATTTGTCAAATTTTAATATCTCCAGATCTATCACTTTACACTAATTATTGCGAGCTCCTCATTCTCTTGATATTCTACTGAGAGGATCCTGAAATGATCCGATTTCAGTAGGTGGTTGGATTTTAAGTGAATTAAAATCTCCAAACAATTTGTTTCAGGTTCTTGCCATTCCTTATTGACCACTGAAATCTTTCCTGTACGTGCTCACACTAATCTATTCCTTTGCATAGATCCTAGTCAGAAGATTCCAAAGTCCAGGCTGGCAGTCCATTGCAGTACTGAGTGAATGCTGCACTGTCAGGAGGTATTAAACAGAGACTTCAACTAGCCAGCCAGACAGGCAAGAAAGATGTAAGGCACTATTTCAAACATCAGCAGGGGCATTCTCCCTGGAGTCCAGCCAATATTTGACCTTCTAACAAACCTTTACAATGCATCCACTATCATTATCAGATTATGTTGTATGACAGAAAGCTTACTGTATGCCAAGTTTTCTACTTCACCACTCTGTCTTACTGCATTAGCTGTAAAGGTTCTGCAACATCCTGAAATTATCAAATGTGCTATTGAAAGCTATCTTTCAATGGCCAAGCTTCATTATCAGAGAACTCGGCCACACTCACCTTCTGCCTGCATGCGAGTGTGTAGCACCATCAGTGGGTAACTGGCCAGCTGCCCAACTATATTCGAAGTCGTGGCACTACCCACAACCAGCAACATATTGGGTCGCTCATTCCCTTTCGTGTATCTCCGTATCCACAAGTTCTTTAGCGTCTGCCAAAA
>NW_025199339.1:0-1276 GCF_004010195.1 Chiloscyllium plagiosum
ATTTTAAAAAAACATTCCTTTCTGTTGTTCATTCAATTATTTCTAAACTGCTGTCCCTTTTCCCAGTCCAATCAAATCCATAATAACACTGAAGGGAAACAGGGATGGACATCGACACACCAGATTATTCTATCTTTCTAACCTTGAACAAAATTTTATTTTATTTGGTTGAAGTATAAAAAACATGTCGTTTCTTTGATTAATCACTTCTTAATGAGATTGAGGAAGGGGTTAAGTGAAATGTAACGACTCTCATTGACAGACAAGGCAAATGTGCTGTCGCTAATGTTATCAGGGCCCATCGAATTGAGCAAAAGGTATCAGATGTTTTGATACAGCAAGTTGTTGTGGTCTGGGATATAATTCATATCAATTCCAACGCACAAAAATATTTATGAAAAATCATGAACATCTCCAAAACAAAACAGGATTTAAATATAAACATGAACACTTCCCATCCACAACAATATTTATATTTATAAACAAACAGTTCCCATACAAAAAAGATTTCGAAATGAACTGAGATTGTTCGATGCATGTAATATTTACATGTAAACACATCAGCTCCAATGCAAAACAATATTTATGCATAGACAAACAGCTCTATACAACATTGTATATGGTACAACAAGGTGAATTCTACAGATAGCCAAGTTGGAGTGGGAGGCCCAGAAGGGAAAGTAAGGACAGAGGGAGTTAAACCCAGCTCCTGAGCTCAGGGCGTTGTGCCCTCCCCTTCACTGAGGACCAGGACTTGGGGCTATGTCTGTCTCACACTCACTCCATCATGGTTACACTGACCCCCACACACTCACTCCATCACAGTCACCCTGAAGGCTCACATTCATTTCATCACCGTCACGCCAACCCTCACACAATCACTCCATTACCGTCACACTGATCCCCCTCACACTTACTCCCTCACCATCTCCCTAACCCTCTCACACTCAGTCCATCTCCATCACCATGACCATATCACACTCACTCAATCACCGTCACCATGATGCACTCAAACCTACTCCATTCCATTCACCCTGACCACCTCACACTCACTCCATCACCGTCAACCTGAACCCCTCACACTCACTCCATCACCGTCACACTGACCCCCCCACACTCACTCCACCACCATCACCCTGACCCCCTCACACTCAATCCATCACCGCCACACTGACCCTCTCACAGTCACGCCATCACCGGCAACCTGGCCCTGTCAGACTCACTCCATCTCCAACACATTGACCCACTCACACTCACTCCATCACCCTCACACTGA
>NW_025199339.1:1411-3085 GCF_004010195.1 Chiloscyllium plagiosum
ACCCTGACCACTTCACACTCAATCCATCACCGTCACACTCACCCTCTCACATTTACTACATCATTGTCACCCTGACCCCCTCACACTCTCTCCATCACCGTCAAACTTAAACCCACTCACTCACTCCATCACTGTCACACTTAAACCCTCAAACTCACTCCATCACCGTCACCCTAACCCCATCACACTCACTACATCACTGTCACCCTGACACCCTCACCCACAATCCATCACTGTCCCCTGACACCCTCACACTCTCCCCATTACCGTCACACTGAACCTCTCACACTCACTCCATCATTGTCATCCTGCACCCCTCACTCTCGCTCCATCACTGTCTCCCTGACCACCTCACACTCACTCCATCACTTTCATCCTGCCTCCCTCACACTCACTCCATCACAATCACCCTGACGCCCTCACACTCACTCCATCACTTTCACCCTGACCCCCTCACACTCACTCCATCACCGTCACACTGACCCTCTCACACTCACTCCACCATTGTCACGCTGCCCACTCACACTCACTCCATCACAATCACCCTGCCTCCCTCACACTCACTCCATCACATACCCATACCCTCTCATGCTCACTGCATCACGGTCAACCTGGATCACAGACAGTCATTCCATCACCGTCCCCAGAACCGTTCAGACACACTCCATTACCATCACACTGACTCTGTTACATTTTCTCGCACACTGTCACATTGACACTATCATACTCTCCCCCATTCTGTCACTCTGACCCTGTCACCCTAGCTCCATCACTGCCACTGTGGTTCTCTCGCACTCACTCCGTCGCTGTCACCATAATATTACGACATGGGGTAAGCTCTGCTGTTAGTGTAAATCAGACACACAGAAAACCTCACATGGCCTCATAAACTGTAAAGGTATGAGTAACAAAGAACTACGAACTCCTAGCATTTAAAGAATAAATTATCAATTTGTTATTTGACTAATCGAAAAAAGAGAACGTAAACCACAATTATCTGCACTTTCACTGTACAGCAATATTCTGATCCGATAAAACCTCCCAATTAAGTTAACAAAAATATTACAAATATCCCAAACATGCCAGCTGTCAATCTTCCCTTTTAATATTTTCTTCTGAAGATTTTTCTGTCTTGTCTTTTCTTCAGTCTTCTACCACACAGATTTCATCCAAAAATTAACGTTACAGGGCACACCTGAGTGCCGGTATTTTTGTTGTTGGTCTTCGCCGCTCTGACTTACTCTTCAAAATGCCCAGTATTTGTAGCAGAAAACATCGGATCGTTTTGTTCATGTGATGTCGTTGAAACAGCAAATTCAAATTCCATTTGATTTTGTGATATTGCGGTACAACGTATACTGATTGACCAAATTCGAGTGCCATAGTAACTCGGGTCAGGTATTTGTTTCACACACGAATGTTACATCTTAAAAACGTCTTCAGCATACTTTATGCTTCATAAGTCTTTGCCAACTTTAACACTCTCTTAACGGTACAGTACACATCTACAACGTCTTACTCTCTCCCACTTAAGGCAAAATACACCACTAAAATGAAAAGATAGTTTCATTTTTTTTTCTATGTCTAAACCACATTGCAACGACAAACATAAGTCTTAAATCTAAGTTCTTTTTAAATTTTTACCTATATATATGTATATATATGCACATAACA
>NW_025199339.1:4874-6000 GCF_004010195.1 Chiloscyllium plagiosum
TCAGCTCTTTTCTCTCCTTACAGATGCTGCCAGACCTGCTGAGATTTTCCAGCATTTTCTCTTTTGGTTTCAGATTCCACAATCCGCAGTGATTTGCTTTGATAAAGTATGTTTCAGATTCAGTTGTCTCCAGGATGACTTACCTTATAATGGAAAATGATAATTAAGCCAACCCTCCACCAATCCATCATATGCACTCACACCCCCCTCCAATGGAAGATAATTATAATCTCACAACTGATCCTGTACTGACATGTACCTGTTCATGATTAAGCAGATTACAACAATTTATAAGAAATAGATATGGAAAAAGGCCATTCAGCCCTTCACACATGCTCCGCTTCAATAAGATTATGGTCAATCAGTTTGCATTGCCAATTCTACATTCTCATTTATACCCAGTAATCTTTGATTTTGTTGTCTCTACTGCACAGCAGCATGGAGTTCCAAAATCACTGACACTTCTGAGAGAAAAAATCCTCCTCATCTCAGTGCGAAAAAGTTGAGAACTACTTCCGTTTGTGAGATTCAAAGCTCCTGTTCCACCCAAGTTCCACACACAACACTCCATGATAGTCTATTTTGTCATTGGGAATATCAGCTGACAGGATTTGTCCTAGTGTGACAACTTTAAAAAAAGGCAAAACCGAGTTGAGAGTCCTCCAGTTACGTTCCCTTCAACCGGAATTTCATTTGAAGTTCTCCGATCAGTTTCCAATACCTTGGCAGAAACTCTGCTGAGGTTGCAACAATGGTATCCCTCGACTTTCTGCCAAAGGTAGGGTGCCCAACTGGCAGAGCCCCAAGAGAAATTTCCAAAAGATAGATGATTTATTTCTCTAATCTGATCATAAATCACTCAGCGGCCTGTCTAATTGGATGTGATCTGAAATAAAATACTTGGCAGTTTGCCTCTGGAATAATTCCAAGAATCATCTAATTGTGACAAAATTCAGAATTTAAATAGGTTTTGTCAAGACAACCGTCTGATGCCCCTTTGCAGATCTTTTCCTTAGCAATTGGAGCTAAGGCTGATACTTATATACCAAGATTGGTGGTGTAGTTAAGAGCGAAATGCTTTATCACAGACTGGATAGTGTTTCTGTTCTGGAAATAATGAAGAAGG
>NW_025199340.1:0-1748 GCF_004010195.1 Chiloscyllium plagiosum
GAGTTTGGTGTGCACTTACAACGCTGAGGCATAAGAGGCTATAACCAAGTGTTGGAAAATAGGATTAGATTTGGTAGGTGGTTGGTCTTGACTGGCACAGGCTTGAATTGCCAAAATGCTTTCTGTGTAGAAAATCCCCATGACTCTATCATTAAAGTAGATCATCTGGTCATTACCAGACTGCTGTTTGTAGGAGTTAGTTATTGTTTCTAATCTACCTCAGGAACAAGAATTGGCGATAGTGATCTAATTGAGGTTGACAAAGAATCTAATGCAGGGACTCTTTGAAACTTTCCTGAAACATGGCAGCTTTGCCTTCAATGTTTGGAAACAATTTGTGACCCATCACTTAAAATCAGGACCATGTGTTCATCAAGCTTCACCATGTTTTGAGTCCAAAAGCCTGATAATGTGGCAGAGTAGTTAGGAAGAGGGAGCAAATCCTGCATCCCAGTCTTGCTAGCCCACAAGATGTCCTCCCCCATGTACCCAAAGATATGCCTGTTTCTGCACATGAAGGCCCAGGACAGAAATATGATCTAGGAGCTTTGAGTAATGGGGCAGAAGTGTAAAGCAGAAAACAGCTGTTCAAAGGGGCCAGAATGACCTTCTCCAGTTCTTGTATAGTTGGCTAGAGGGCGGAATGATCTTCTGCTGTTCCTATGTCACTAGTTCAAAGGGCTGAATGGCCTCCTTTTGTCGCTGTGCTTCCTCCGATACTGGCCAGTGGGAAAACCTGGTTCCTATTAGATTTTGGCCCACGTGGAAAAGCTGGTAGTATTTTTCAGTCTATGCTGTACCCAAGGCTCTGTAAATATTGTGCTGTTTTGTTGCTTAGATTTCTCTCCAAACAAGTTGCTCATGATGTTGTGATGTGGAAGGATTGTGGTGACTCAATTCTCTCGACCGTGGCCTGCAGCTTGTCTGGTAAAGCAATGTGATCACACGTTCTGCTTCATTGTGTCATGAAACAACTACCCCATTTCCTGATCCAGGCACAGCTAACAATATTTTCACTCACTCTCCAGATCTGGGGTATTGTTTTCCAGGCAGTCATTTATTACCCATCTTTGGTTGCCTCTCAGCTGCCTGTGGTGTAGATGCATCTACAAACGCTGCTGAGCTGGGAGCTCTTGCTCTTCGCAAATCGCTTGCTGCATTTCATGAAAGAGAATGTGTTTAGAAAGGTAGATCACTGGCTCTATGTGGCTTTGAGTCATTGTCCGAGTGTGACAGAATGGAACTGCAGTGAAGCAATGACATCAGACTAGCCAGTCAGAGGACAGGACAAGTAATGAGAGCCATGGGTCAGGAGTTGTCCGATGGTGGGGATTTCTGCCCCATGACCCAAAGGTCTTGGCCAGCAGTTATAGACTCATTGATTCGTATAGCGTGAAAACAGAGCCTTCGGTCTAACTTGTCCATGCTGAGCAGAAATCCTAACCGATCTAGACCCATTTGCTAGCATTTCGCCCATATCCCTCTCAACCCTTTCTATTCATGCACACATCCAGACACATTTTAAATGGTATAATTGTGCCAGCCTCCACCACTGCCTCTGGTAGTTCTTTCACGCCTTCTGCGTGAAAAAGTTACTTTTCAGGTTCTTTTCAAATCTATCTCCTCTCACCTAAACCTATGCTCTCTGGGCGGCACGGTGGCACAGTGGTTAGCACTGTTGCCTCACAGCGCCAGAGACCCGGGTTCAATTCCCGCCTCAGGCGACTGACTGTGTGGAGTTTGCACGT
>NW_025199340.1:4603-6000 GCF_004010195.1 Chiloscyllium plagiosum
CCTATCTAATGCCCGCTTAAATGCCCATAATGAGGGAGTGTCCACCACTGCTACTGGCAGGGCATTCCATGAACTCACGACTCGCTGAGTAAAGAATCTACCCCTAACATCTGTCCTATACCTACCCCCCCTTAATTTAAAGCTATGCCCCCTTGTAATAGCTGACTCCATACGTGGAAAAAGATTCTCACTGTCGACCCTATCTAAACCCCTAATCATGGTTCTTGCTTTGTCCCCATACCTTGATCCCTTAGGCCCAAGGATGACTGGACCAGTAAACAAAATAAAGTAGTCTTACTGATTTTAATGGGAACTTCCAACCTTTAAAAATTGCAAAAGAAACAAGTAAAAAAGTGTGTGATTTTAACCGTATGGTATCAATCTGACACCAAAATAAATTATCATACTTAAAAGGAAACATTCACACCAAAGCTTTGGATGCAACAATTCAACCAATAAAACAATAATTCCTGATTAGTCAGCCATTCTATAATGCTGATTGCCTCTGTTATAGCATGGTTTTGGGCCAACACTGTTCAAGTCTTATGCAGGGCCATTCACAAACAGAAACCATTGGTCACTGTGATGACAGTGGGAACTGTTAATGCAAATCTTGGATAGTTAATCAATTGTCTTCGGAAAGCAAAGTAAATTTTGAAAACCCTGATGCTGGTGACTTTAAGAGAAGCCAGGAAAAGTGGACAATGTAAAAAATAATTTGTTTAAGAAATTCCATATCCAAATGTAGCAAGAGCTGGACTAATATCCAGGCTTGGGCTGAAAAGTGGAAAGTAACATTTCTGCTACACCAATGCCAGGCAAGTACCATCTCTGACAAGAGACCATCTAAGCACCACCCTTGACATTCAATAGCATTTCTTTAACTGACTCCCCCACTATCAATGTTCTGGGAATAAGCATTGGCCAGAAACTGAACTGGTTTTGCCAAATAAATACAGTGGCTATAAGAACAGATCAGAGGCTAGGAACACTGCAGTAAGGAAACTCACCTCCTAATGCCCCAACACCTGTCCACTCTCTACAAGGCACAAGTCAGGAGTGTGATGGAATACGCCTCACTTGCCTGGATGGGTGCAGCTCCAACAACACTCAAGAAACTTCATGTCATCCAGGACAAAGCAGCCCACTTGATTGGCACCACATCCACAAACAACCTCTCCCTCCACCACTGACGCTTATTACCATCTACAAGATACACTGCAGACATTTACCAAAGATCCTCAGGCAGCACCATGATGATCACTTCTATCTAGAAGGACAAGGGCAACCAATATATGGGAACACCATTACCTGCAAATCCCCTCTAAGGCATTCACCATCCTGAATTGGAAATATATCGCCATTCCTTCACCTTTGTTGGCGGTACAGTGGCTCAA
>NW_025199341.1:0-6000 GCF_004010195.1 Chiloscyllium plagiosum
TTAGACAAAAAAAGTGTAATAGAAGATGTGCAGGTCAGGTGAATTGGCCATGCTAAATTGTCTGTAGTGTTAGGTAAGGGGTAAATGTAGGGGTATGGGTGGGTTGCGCTTCGGCGGGGCAGTGTGGACTTGTTGGGCCGAAGGGCCTGTTTCCACACTGTAATGTAATGTAAACACATCATTAAGAGAAAAATACTCAGCTATGAAAGGAAGTGGAGTCTCCAATTTAACACGACCAATGTTCCAGAAGATCCATTAGTACAAAGGAAATTTTAAAATAATTTAAAGAAAACTATGATATTCTAAAACAAGAACAGTACATTTGCCTGCAGGAGTTTCCACATGTGCAAATTAAAATAACAAACGATGCTATCCGGTGAAGGCTTCCTACTTGTACATTTCACCTTTCAAAAACAGAACTGCCTCACAGTGAAAGAGAACAAGATTGTTATGATACCTCAGATTTTCGCAGCTCCCACACACAGAGAGGAACAGCAACCACAACACCTACAAGGTACAGGAATACCACCAAAGGCCGGATCCACCGTCTCCAGTTGCCACAAGTGCATGGCATGATTCGAGGATACAAGTGTAACTCCCTCACCCAATGTACTTCAGTTGGTCAGATCCTACTAGATCTGCGATAGGTAACCCAATTGTACACTTTCCCCAAGTATAAAAAAGTAATGGATGTCATCACATATCCTCGAAATAAACTGGAATTTCAGTACAATTAACACACAACAAGGGATATTCCATCTCCTGGACAGCTCATATGATGAGAGACCTGTTCCTTTCGGCACCCTGCCCCCTGGGCACCCTCACTGCAATGGGCACCCTGCCCCCTGGACACCCTGCCCCCTGGACACCCTCACTGCAATGGGCACCCTGCCCCCTGGACACCCTCACTGCAATGGGCACCCTGCCCCCTGGACACCCTCACTGCAATGGGCACCCTGCCCCCTGGACACCCTCACTGCAATGGGCACCCTGCCCCCTGGACACCCTCACTGCAATGGGCACCCTGCCCCCTGGACACCCTCACTGCAATGGGCACCCTGCCCCCTGGACACCCTCACTGCAATGGGCACCCTGCCCCCTGGACACCCTCACTGCAATGGGCACCCTGCCCCCTGGACACCCTCACTGCAATGGGCACCCTGCCCCCTGGACACCCTCACTGCAATGGGCACCCTGCCCCCTGGACACCCTCACTGCAATGGGCACCCTGCCCCCTGGACACCCTCACTGCAATGGGCACCCTGCCCCCTGGACACCCTCACTGCAATGGGCACCCTGCCCCCTGGACACCCTCACTGCAATGGGCACCCTGCCCCCTGGACACCCTCACTGCAATGGGCACCCTGCCCCCTGGACACCCTCACTGCAATGGGCACCCTGCCCCCTGGACACCCTCACTGCAATGGGCACCCTGCCCCCTGGACACCCTCACTGCAATGGGCACCCTGCCCCCTGGACACCCTCACTGCAATGGGCACCCTGCCCCCTGGACACCCTCACTGCAATGGGCACCCTGCCCCCTGGACACCCTCACTGCAATGGGCACCCTGCCCCCTGGACACCCTCACTGCAATGGGCACCCTGCCCCCTGGACACCCTCACTGCAATGGGCACCCTGCCCCCTGGACACCCTCACTGCAATGGGCACCCTGCCCCCTGGACACCCTCACTGCAATGGGCACCCTGCCCCCTGGACACCCTCACTGCAATGGGCACCCTGCCCCCTGGACACCCTCACTGCAATGGGCACCCTGCCCCCTGGACACCCTCACTGCAATGGGCACCCTGCCCCCTGGACACCCTCACTGCAATGGGCACCCTGCCCCCTGGACACCCTCACTGCAATGGGCACCCTGCCCCCTGGACACCCTCACTGCAATGGGCACCCTGCCCCCTGGACACCCTCACTGCAATGGGCACCCTGCCCCCTGGACACCCTCACTGCAATGGGCACCCTGCCCCCTGGACACCCTCACTGCAATGGGCACCCTGCCCCCTGGACACCCTCACTGCAATGGGCACCCTGCCCCCTGGACACCCTCACTGCAATGGGCACCCTGCCCCCTGGACACCCTCACTGCAATGGGCACCCTGCCCCCTGGACACCCTCACTGCAATGGGCACCCTGCCCCCTGGACACCCTCACTGCAATGGGCACCCTGCCCCCTGGACACCCTCACTGCAATGGGCACCCTGCCCCCTGGACACCCTCACTGCAATGGGCACCCTGCCCCCTGGACACCCTCACTGCAATGGGCACCCTGCCCCCTGGACACCCTCAATTACTGCACTGATACTGTTCACACTGCTTTATTACTGTCCTTACCCCAGTGTTACTGCGTTATTATTGCTCTGATACTGTCCACACTGCTGTATTACTGTCCTTACCCCAGTGTTACTGCGTTATTACTGCATTGATACTGTCCACACTGCTGTTTTACTGTCCTTACCCCAGTGTTACTGCATTATTACTGCACTGATACTGTTCACACTACATTATTACTGTCCTTACCCCAGTGTCACTGCGTTATTACTGCACTGATACTGTCCACACTGCTGTATTACTGTCCTTACCCCACTGTTACTGTGTTACTACTGCACTGATACTGTCCACACTACATTATTACTGTCCTTACCCCAGTGTTACTGCATTATTACTGCACTGCTACTGTCCATACTGCATTATTACTGTCCTTAACCCACTGTTACTGCATTATTACTGCACTGATACTGTCCACACTGCTGTATTACTGTCCTTACCCCAGTGTCACTGTGTTATTACTGCACTAATACTGTCCACGCTGCATTATTACTGTCCATACCCCACTGTTACTGTCTTATTACTGCACTGCTAATGTCCATACTGCATTATTAATGTCCTTACCCCAGTGTTACTGCGTTATTACTGCACTGCTACCGTCCATGCTGCATCATTACTGTCCTTACCCCAGTGTTACTGCGTTATTACAGCACTGATACTGTCCACACAGCATTATTACTGTCCTTACCCCAGTGTTACTGCATTATTACTGCACTGATACTGTCCACGCTGCATTATTACTGTCCTTACACCAGTGTCACTGCATTATTACTGCACTGATACTGTCCACACTGCATTATTACTGTCCTTACCCCAGTGTTACTGCGTTATTACAGCACTGATATAGTCCATGCTGCATTATTACTGTCCTTACCCCAGTGTCACTGCGTTATTACTGCACTGATACTGTCCACACTGCATTATTACTGTCCTTACCCTAGTGTTACTGCGTTATTACAGCACTGATATAGTCCAGCTGCATTATTACTGTCCTTACCCCAGTGTCACTGCGTTATTACTGCACTCATACTGTGCACACTGCACTATTACTGTCCTTACCCCAGTGTCACTGCATTATTAGTTCACTGACACTGTCCAGACTGCATTATTACTGTCCTTATCCCGGTGTCACTGCGTTATTACTGCACTGATACTGTCCACACTGCATAATTACTGACCTTACCCCAGTGTCACTGCATTATTACAGCACTGGTACTGTCCACACTGCATTATTACTGTCTTTACCCCAGTTTCACTACCTTATTACTGCATTGATACAGTCCACAGTGCATTATTACTGTCCTTACCCCATGTCACTGCATTATTACAGCACTGATACTGTCCACACTGCATTATTACTGTCCTTACCCCAGTGTCACTGCATTATTACAGCACTGATACTGTCCATTACGCATTATTACTGTCCTTACCCCGTGTCACTGCATTATTACAGCACTGATACTGTCCACACTGCATTATTACTGTCCTTACCCCAGTGTCACTACATTATTACAGCACGGAAACTGTCCACACTGCATTATTACTGCCCTTACCCCAGTGTTACTGCGTTATTACTGCACTGATATTGTCCACACTACATTGTTATTGTCCTTACCCCAGTGTCACTGTGTTATTACTGCACTGAAACTGTCCACACTGCATTATTACTTACCTTACCACAGTTTCACTGCATTGTTACTGCACTGATACTGTCCATACTGCATTATTAGTCCTTACCCCAGTGTCACTGTGTTATCACAGCACTGATACTGTCCACACTGCATTATTACTGTCCTTACCCCAGTGTCACTACATTATTACAGCACGGATACTGCCCACACTGCATTATTACTGTCCTTACCCCAGTGTCACTACATTATTACAGCACGGAAACTGTCCACATTGCATTATTACTGTCCTTACCCCAGTGTTACTGCGTTATTACTGCACTGATTACTGTTCTTACCCCAGTGTCACTGCATTATGACTGCATTGATACTGTATTCACTGCTTTATTACTGCGCTTACCCCAGTGACACTGTGTTTTACAGCACTGATACTGTCCATACTGCATTATTTTACTGTGCTTACCCCAGTATCACTGCATTATTACTGCATTGATACTGTACACACTGCATTATTACTGTGCTTACCCCAGTGTCACTGCATCATTACAGCACTGATACTGTCCATACTACATTATTATTATCCTTATCCCAGTGTCACTGCATTGATACTGCCCATGCTGCATTATTACTGTGCTTACCCCAGTCTCACTGCATGATACTGTCTATACTGCATTATTACTGTGTTTACCCCAGTGTTACTGCATTGATACTGTCCATACTGCATTATTACAGTTCTTACCACAGTGTCGCTGCATTATTACTGTCCATGCTGCATTATGTATGTGCTTACCCCAATGTCACTACATTGATACTGCATTGATACTGTCCATGCTGCACTGTTACTGTGTTTACCCCATTGTCACTGCATTATTACTGTGTTTACCCCAGTGCCACTGCATTATTACTACATTGATACTGTCCATGCTGCAGTATCACTGTGCTCACCCCTGTGTCACTGCATTGATACTGTACATGCTGCATTATTACTGTGCTTACCCCAGTGTTATGGTATTCATACTGTCCATACTACATTTTTAATGTGCCTACCCCAGTGTTACTGCATTGATACTGTCCATACTGCATTATCACTGTGCTTACCCCAGTGTCATTGATCGTTACTGCACTGATATTGCTCATACTGCATTATCATGGTGCTTACTCCAGTGTCACTGTGTCATTGCCGCACTGATACTGTCCATACTGCATTATTACTGTGCTTACACCAGCGCCACTGCATCATTTCAGCACTAATACTGTTCATACTGTATTATCACTGTGCTTACCCCAGTGTCACTGCATTACTACTACACTGACACTGTCCGTAATGCATTATTACTGTCCTAATCCCAGTGTCACAGCATCATTACTGCACTGATATGTCCATACTGCATTATTACTGTGCTTACCCCAGTGTTGCTGCATTATTACGGCATTGATACTGTCCATACTGCATTATTACTGTGCTTACCCCATTGTCACTGCATTATTACTGCACTGATACTGTCCATACTGCATTACTATTGTCCTGATCCCAGTGTTACTGCGTTATTACTGCACTGATACTGCATTATTAATGTCCTTACCCCAGTCTCACTGCATTATTACTGTGCTGATTCTGTGCTTACTCCAGTGTCAGTGCATTATTACTGCATTGATACTGTCCATACCGCATTATCACTGTGCTTACCTCACTGTCACATCATTACTGCATTGATACTGTCCATACTGCATTATTACTGTGCTTATCCCAGTGTCATTGCATTATTACTGCATTAATACTGTCCGTACTGCAATATCACTGTGCTTACCCCACTATCACATCATTACTGCACTGATATTGTTCATACTGCATTATTACTGTGCTTATGACAGTGTCACTGCATTAACACTATCCATTCTGCATTATTACTGTGCTTACTGCATTATTACTTGACTGATACTCTCCATACTGCACTGTTACTGTATTGATACTCTCCATACTGCACTGTTACTACATTATTACTGCACTGTTACTGTGCTTACCCCAATGTC
>NW_025199342.1:0-2437 GCF_004010195.1 Chiloscyllium plagiosum
ACAGAGAAAACTCAACCGTGTGCTCAGTGGCCTTTTAAAGATGGCGCCAGTGTCATGGATCATGGAATATCCAGGGGCACCCGGGCGATGGTGATTACTTCCAGCCATATTGGTTGGGAGAATCAGGCTGGTATTGAATGAGAGGGACACCATAGGGTCGGGTGGGTAGTTAATGAGGTGAGTTCGATAAGATAGCACCAAGAAACTAGCTCGGCCTAGTGTAGATGATCCCTCTGTCACAGTCAATGGAAATGGCACTGAGACAAATTATTGTTAGATTTCGCTCAATGTGTCAAAGACTCTGCAGACACTACACGCAGATACAAAGCTGCAGAACAAATACTCATCCAAAACTCTGCATCATCTGAACTCCCACCAATATCCAGATGGAGCTGGAAATGGATGAGAGCTGCACATCCTGTCACTTCCAGCATGGGCTGCAAGTTTCCCCACACTGGGCAGGGATCTAACACAGTGTTACAGATCAATGCACTGGGAGATGCACACAGTCCTACATGCTGGGAGGGTAACTGCTCCTGGGTTACAGATCAATGCTTTGGGGTGGTGGACACAGTCCTACATGCTGGGAGGGTAACTGCTCCTGGGTTACAGATCAATGCTTTGGGGTGGTGTACACAGTCCTACATGCTGGGAGTGTAAATGCCCCTGGTTTACAGATCAATGACTAGGGTAGGACACACTCCTACATGCTGGGAGGGTAACTGCTCCTGATTACAGATCAATGCGCTGGGGTGGGGTCCACAATCCTACATGCTGGGAAGGTACATCCTCCTTGGTTACAAATCAATGCACTGGGGTGGTGTACACTGCCCTACATGCTGGGAGGGTAAGTGCTCCTGGGTTACAGATCAATGCACTGGGGTGGGGTACACAGTCCTACATGCTGGGAGGGTAACTGCACCTGGGTTACAGATCAATGCACTGGGGTGGTGTACACAGTCCTACATCCTGGGAGGGTAACTGCTCATGGTTTACAGATCAATGCACTGGGATGAGGTACACAGTCCTACATGATGGGAGTGCAACTGCTCCTGGTTTACAGATTAATTCACGGGTGACCACTGACAAGGTCGCTATGCTGGTCAGACTATCTGGTTGAGGTTTATAGATAATGCCCTGTTGTGGTCTGCACAGATCCCCGTGCTGGACAGATATAATCCCCGTCTGGGATTATAAATCAATGACCTGATCTGATCTGTGCAGTGTTCCACTCTGGCCAGATTGATCGATTGTATTGACCAGTGCAGTGGATAAATCTGCACAGATTGCTGGTTTGTACTGAGCAGTACATTGGCCGGGTCTCCACCGTGTTCCACGGTGAATGGACATCTCCTCTGGGTGTATGGTGTCTGGGCTGGTTCTCTGAGGTGGATTGAGAATGTGGTATATCGAACCATTTCAGCTGATCTGACAATGCCTTTAGTTCCCATTCCTGTGATTGGACAGTCGGTCTCTCACCCCATTAATGTTACAGTGTGCTCAGGCACAATACATCATGTTGATGGGGTGGGTAGGGGGGAAAGGTGATGGGCAAGTCAAGGGGTTCCCCGGAACGTTCCGTCCCCGACATTCTATAACTGACATTCCCCGGAACGTTCTGTCCCCGACATTCTATAACTGTCATTCCCTGGAACGGGCTCTGTTCCAAACATTCTATAACAGACATTCCCCGGAACGTTCCGTCCCCAACATTCTATAACTGACATTCCCCGGAACGTTCTGTCCCTGACATTGGTTGTGAACGGCCGGACGTCAGTGAATTGAACAAATGATAAGATACCGAGGGAAGAGATCCCGTTCCAGGGTGAAGGAGACACTGTTCCGAAGGTCCCTCAGGCAGTTAAAGGGGTGAATACGTTTTCCCTGCGTTTACATTTCTCCACGACACAGGATCGACCACAATTTAGAACAAAATACAGAAATTCCCAAACTCCGTGTGCCTTCAGGAAACTGGGATAGAATCCTTCAGGACAGCAATGTTTCCACCCGGATAGAATCCTTCAGGACAGCAATGTTTCCACCCTTCGTATTAGGAACTGGGAAGGAGTGACCTGTGTCTGCTCTCGAGGGATCGAGTGTGTGGGAATGTTCTAGAAACCATCTGTCCTTATGGATGCGTCTCTGTGTGTTTGGGGAGGGAGGGTTTCTTGTAGTTTATGTCACATTTTTGTCAGTAATGCAGACCTTCCCATTTGTTATTCCAACTCCAATTATTTTAATAAATCCCTGAATACAAGGACACATTTGAAAATCTCACTGGGCCCCCAATCAAACGGGTCCCTTTGCCTCCAGGCTGATGGATAATGGGTTTGTTTTCCTTCCTCACAGTTAACGTAGTGACCATCTACGTCCTGCTTTATAAAGATTGTGGATTGTCTCCATGTGTCAGACGTTACCTGGGGGCCATGGCAGCAGC
>NW_025199342.1:5405-6000 GCF_004010195.1 Chiloscyllium plagiosum
TATGGTAACAGACTGAGGGTAGCGCTGGTTTGTCCATCCTTATCCCACAGGGGGGTTACAGGGAAACATTTCAATGTTTCTCACAACTCAGGGGCCAGTGAGAAAAGGCACCATCCCATTGACTGTATCCATCACTTCCATTTGCAAATAATAAAAATGTTTATTAAAGCATGTCGAGCAGCAGAGTGACCGATGTTGTTGTGTGTCTTTGTGTTGGAGAAGCTGAGCTGGAGAGAGACAGACTCAACCCCAAGTCTTGGTCCTCAGGAAAATGGAGGTGACCGCCCTCTGATCTCAGGAGCTTGGTTTAACTCACTCTGTCCTCCCCACTCCAGCCTGGCCTCCCCCATTTCCTCTCCCCTACACTTTCTCCACATTTCTCTCCCCTCTCTCTCTCTCTGCACACTCACTCTTTCTCACCACCTCTCCCTTTCACTCTCTTTCGTCCCCCCTCTCTCTTTCAGACACACACCCAACCCTGGTTTCTCCACCTGCCTCCACTCTTTTCTCTCCCCCTCCCGCTCATTCCCGCTGTCCTGCTGTCGCTGTCTCCCTCCCACAATTCAGTCTCTACCCCATTTTCCCTTCCTCCCAC
>NW_025199343.1:0-979 GCF_004010195.1 Chiloscyllium plagiosum
GTGTCAGTGTCAAGTCGGTCGTCACTGATGGAGTTGGAGAGGTCCAGGAAGGGGAGGGAGGTGTCAGAGATGGTCCAGGTAAATTTAAGGTCAGGGTGGAATGTGTTGGTGAAGTTGATGAATTGCTCAACCTCCCCGCGGGAGCACGAGGTGGCGCCAATGCAGTCATCAATGTAGCAGAGGAAGAGGTGGGGAGTGGTGCCGGTGTAATTACGGAAGATCAACTGTTCTACGTAGCCAACAATGAGACAGGCATAGCTGGGGCCCATACATGTGCCCATGGCAACCCCTTTGGTCTGGAGGAAGTGGGAGGATTCAATGGAGAAATTGTTAAGGGTGAGGACCAGTTCGGCCAAACGAATGAGAGTGTCGGTGGAAGGGTACTGTTGGGGACGTCTGGAGAGGAAAAAACGGAGGGCTTGGAGGCCCTGGTCTTGGCGGATGGAGGTGTAGAGGGGTTGGATTCCATGGTGAAGATGAGGCGTTGAGGGCCAGTGAAACGGAAGTCTTGGAGGAGGTGGAGGGCGTGGGTGGTGTCTCGAACGTATGTGGGGAGTTCCTGGACTAGGGGGGATAGGACAGTGTCGAGGTAGGTAGAGATGAGTTCAGTGGGGCAGGAGCATGCTGAGACAATGGGTCGGCCAGGGTGGTCAGGCTTTTGGATCTAGGGAAGGTGGTAGAACCGGGCAGTGCGGGGTTCCCGGACTATGAGGTTGGAAGCTGTGGGTGGGAGATCTCCTGAGGTGATGAGGTTCTGTATGGTCTGGGAGATGATGGTTTGGTGATGGGGGTGGGGTCATGGTCAAGGGGGCAGTAGGAAGTGGTGTCCTAGAGTTGGCGTTTGGCTTCAGCGGTGTAGAGGTCAGTGCGCCAGACTACCACTGCGCCCCCTTTATCCGCTGACTTAATGGTGAGGTTGGGATTAGAGCAGAGGGATTGGAGGGCTGTGCGTTGTGAGGGTGAGAGGTTGGAGTGGGGG
>NW_025199343.1:4619-6000 GCF_004010195.1 Chiloscyllium plagiosum
TGGTAGGCTGTTGGAGAAAATGCAGAGGCATGGAACTGAGGGTGATTTAGCAGCTTGGCTTAGAAACTGGCTTTCTGAAAGAAGGCAGTGAGTGGTGGTTGATGGAAAATATTCAGCCTGGAGTCCGGTCACTAGTGGTATGCCGCAAGGATTTGCTTTGGGACCACTGCTGTTTGTCATTTTTATAAATGACTTAGACACAGGCATAGGTGGATGGATTAGTAAATTTGCAGACGACACTAAAATCTGTGGAGTACTGGACAGTTTGGAAGAATGTTACAGGTTGCAGGGGGACTTGGATAAACTGCAAAATTGGGCTGAGAGGTGGCAAATGGAGTTCAATGCAGCTAAATGTGAGGTGATGCACTTTGGGAAGAATAACAGGAAGGCAGAGTACTGGGTCAATGGGAAGATTCTTGGCAGTGTGGATGTGCAGAGGGATCTTGGAGTCCATGTGCACAAATCCCTGAAAGTTGCCACCCAGGTGGATAGTGCTGTTAAGAAGGCATACGGTGTTAGGTTTCATTGGTAGAGGGACTGAGTTCCGGAACCGCAATATCATGTTGCAACTATACAAAACACTGGTGCAGCCACACTTGGAATACTGTGTACAGTTCTGGTCGCCCCATTACAGGAAGGATGTGGAAGCATTGGAAAAGGTGCAGAGGAGATTTACCAGGATGTTGCCTGGTCTGGAGGGAAGGTCTTATGAGGAAAGGCTGAGAAACTTGGGTCTGTTCTCATTGGAAAAAAGAAGACTAAGAGGGGATTTGATAGAAACATACAAGATGATTAGAGGATTAGATAGAGTAAACAGTGAAGGACTTTTTCCTGGGATGATGACGTCAGCTTGTACGAGAGGGCATAACTATAAATTGAGGGGTGATAGATTTAAGACAGATGTCAGAGGCAGGTTCTTTACGCAGAGAGTGTTAAGGGCATGGAATGCCCTTCCTGCTAAGGTAGTCAACTCAGCCACATTAGGGAGATTTAAACAATCCTTACATAAGCACATGGATGATTTTGGGGTAGTGTAGGGGGACGAGCTGAGAATAGTTCACAGGTCGGCACAACGTCGAGGGCCGAAGGGCCTGTTCTGCGCTGTATTGTTCTATGTTCTATGTTGCCTGACTGGCTGTGCTTTTCCAGTATCACACCTTTTGACTCTGAACTCTGGCATCTGCAGTCCTCACTTTCTCCTTGTATTTTGAACTGCTAACTCTAATGTTTAAGTCTTATTCAGGCTGCAAAAAGTCAGAGTCATTGTCAGAGCACACTGACCATTAATCTATCTCAAATAAGACCATTTTCCAATGCCCTACACTCACATTGATTGTCCAGTTGATATAAATCGTTAATAAAAGAGTCAGCCATTGTTGAA
>NW_025199344.1:0-3524 GCF_004010195.1 Chiloscyllium plagiosum
AGGTCACTTTTAAATGTTTCCCCTCTCACCTCAAACTTATGTCCTCTAGTTTTGGACTCCCCGTACCCTTAGAAAATACGTTGACTATTCACCCAGATATTACTGACCTTGATACTATTAAACTGGAGAGGGTTTAGAAGGGATTAACCTGGACGTTGCTGGGAAAGGAGGGATTGAGCTATAAGGAGAGGCTGGGTAGGCTGGGGCTTTTTTCACTGGAGAGTATGAGATTAAGGGGTAATTTTACAGAAGTTTATAAAATAATGAGGGGTACAGATAAGCTGAAGGTCTAATGTCTTTTCCCTAGAATTGCGGATTCAAAACTGAGGGATATTTTAACTGCGAGGAAAAAGATTTACAGAAGTCATGAGAGGTAAATATTTTAATCTAGCTTGTGTCTGGAATGAACTTCCAAAGGAAGTGGTGAAAGCAGAGACAATTACAACGTTTAAAGGACATTTAGATCAGTACATGGATAAGACATCAGTTTGGATGGTGCTGTGAGCAGCTGCCCTCTCCCACCCCCTCTCTGAATGAACGGTTTTCACCCTTTGCCAATGCCTGTGCAGTGGCGTGGGGAGGCCAACAGAGGGTGGTATTGCATCACTTTAAGCAACACAGAGACTGCCAGACCTGCCCCACACAGAGACACACAGATACACACACGGGAATGGTGAGGACACTGCGTGAAGCTCATCTGGTAACTTAAGAGAAACATAAAGACATGCTCAATTCGCCTCGTAAACTGCTGAAACATGAGGGACAGATCTACCAAATTCCACTGCTTAAATAAAAACATTAATTTATTTTTTGACTCTCAAAGTGGACATTTTACATCAACTATTCACAACTCTGGGACCCTCTTTCTCGTTGCTTATTACCCGACTCCAGCTCTATAGCAATATACTGTATCTGGGTCTGCCATCCTCTCATATCTCAGGTGCTTGTAAGCTCTCAGTTCAGAACAGCATTCCCTCTCTCTTGAAGGTATAGTACACAGTTTCGACTTCATCACATTATACCCTGATGAATATAGATAAGTGAAACCTATCCAGATTTCTCTTGCTCTGAGGATTGTCAATATTTCATCTACTCCGTCACATTAGTGTTAGGATTTTTGTTGCTCCATTGACAGCATTCGACTCTGTCCGTGGGAATAAAGCAGTATTTCACTTGTTCACACTCGTGTATGCGGGGCAGGATTTCAGTTGTTTCATGGGGACTGTGATGCTATAACAATCTCAATGTTTGTAGATGGAACCGAACCTGGAAGAACTCTGAAGTCTATGGAGGACAGTGTGGAACTCTAACAGGACAATCACACGTTGGTGTAGTGTTCAGGTTTATGGCAGATGGGGATCAATGCAGAGTAGTGTGAGATGATACACTTTGGTAGGAAAGACAATGAAAGACAGTTTAAAGCAGGCTGTGCCATTATAAAGGGGCTGCAGGAACAGAGAGCTCTGGGTGGATATGAGCACAGATTGTTGAAGATGTCAGGACAAGTGGGGAGGGCAGTAACTATCACAGATTAGTTTCAGTATCTGAGATGTTTACAGGTGGAGGTGTGGGAGGGTGTCACCATGCTCCCTTCCTGGGAGGTGGGGATGACAATGTGTTGTGAGCCCACCCTCCTGCCCATCAAGACCGTGGGGATTCCATTTGTACAAAAGGGAGATGGCATCAGGGCCATGGCTTCTAAGTTCTGCCGGGGGGAGACGGAGCTGCCAGTGGGTTTAAAGTGAGAATTGCCCTTCACTGAACATTGCTCCTTACTCGGTCGGTGGGACGTGGATGTTTCAGAAACTCCACACGACGTGTCCCTGTCTTCTCCGGCTCGTACCAGCGTCCCCCCCCCCCCCCCCCCGCCACATGGCGGGGGTAGGGGGTGAGGGAACGGATATCGGGCACTCCACGACCCCGGCTTGGCCCTTTCTGTCCTATTCCAGGCTGTTTCGCCTGGAATGGGAGAAAGGGAGGGAGGGAGTGAGGGTGGGAGTGGGTGGCCCTGCTGTGAGTGCTGGTGTAGGTGGGGAGAGGGTCATGGTGAGGGGTCCGGAGGGAGTCAGTCC
The DNA here is from genome assembly GCF_004010195.1 of Chiloscyllium plagiosum. Classification (NCBI taxonomy): domain Eukaryota; kingdom Metazoa; phylum Chordata; class Chondrichthyes; order Orectolobiformes; family Hemiscylliidae; genus Chiloscyllium; species Chiloscyllium plagiosum. Next base: position 2,073 of record NW_025199344.1, read on the forward strand.
CCAGTGTTGTATCCATGCAGTGTTATTAGTGTGGGGGTGAAGTGGAGGGAGGGGGGGGAGAGAGAGAGAGAGACAGAGAGACAGAGACAGAGAGAGAGAGGGACAGAGAGAGAAGGTGCTGTATGCGGCAGTGAGAGTGGTGGACCATGAGCCTTGTTCGGGGGTCGGTGCTATAACAGATATACAGTGAGTGTGAGGGAGCAGAGAGAATACAGTGACCCTTAATCTGACAGAGCGGGGAAGGTTATTGATGCTTGTCCTGTTTTGCTGGACATTTCTTCAGACCGCAGATACTGCACTGAGCTAGGTGGTGAGCTCAGACCAAGCTCGGGGGGTCTGGTGGTGTCGCCCCCTCTGCGAAGAGAATTGTTCTCCCTCTGGACTAGCTCATCCACCAGGACCTCCGTGCCCCTGTCGACAAACTGTGGTGTAATTGCCCCTTATCTGCCATGCTCGGGGTAAACTGTGCAGGGCAGCTCCAAACGGAGAAAGCTCAAACATGTGCCCATTGGCTTCTGAAAGATGGCACCAGTGCCAGGGATCAGGGAATATCCAGGGGCACCCGGGCGATGGTGAGTGACTCCAGCCCTGATGGGTGGGAGAATCGGGCTGGTATTGAATGAGCGGGACACCATGGGGTGGGGTGGGTAGTTAATGAGGTGAGTTCGATAGCACCAGGAAACTAGCTTGGTCTCGTGAGGACAATCCCTCTGTCACACTCAAGGAAAATCAAAGAAAGATAAATTATTGTTGGAATCTGCCCAATGAGACGTAGATTCTGTTGAAACTAATTCCAGTTACAATGATGCAGAACAAATGATCATCAAACTTCACAACAATATCCCTTTTTCCCATCTTTCCTGGGAAGACAGGCTCATGTACAGGATGCTATCGAAGTGTCTACATTTCAGCATTCTGAAACCTGGGAACACATCCTTCCATGACACTGTCTCTCGGTCTTCCCCTCTCTGTCATAACGACAAACCCCTCTCATGTGGTGATATTTAAACTGACTCCCCCGCCTGGTCTGTCTAGCAGTGATGTTCACACCCACAGCACCCCCTTGTTCGGTACAATGGAGATATGGAGCTGTAAATGGGTGGGAGCTGCACATCCTGACACTTCCAGCATGGGGTACAAGTTTCCCCACGCTGGGAAGAGATCTAACACAGTGTTACTGAGCAATGCACTGGGGTGGTGTACACAGTCCTACATGCTGGGAGGGTAACTGCTACTGGTTTACAGATCAATGCACTGGGGTGGTGTCCCCGGAACGTTCTGTCCCCAACATTCTATAACTGACACTCCCCGGAACGTTCTGTCCCTGACATTGTTTGTGAACGGCCGGACGTCAGTGAATTGAACAAACGATAAGATCCCGAGGGAAGAGATCCCGTTCCAGGGAGAAGGAGACACTGTTCCGAAGGCCCCTCAGGCAGTTAAAGGGGTGAA
>NW_025199344.1:4235-6000 GCF_004010195.1 Chiloscyllium plagiosum
ATATTTAGATGGCACAGAAAGTCTAATAGCAAAAATCCCTAGCTCAAAGTAACATAATTAATATTGATATTGATTATGGTCAAAAGTCATTACATACCAGTTATTTCACTTTTTTGAGAATCGGGCATTCTGTTTAGTAATTGAACCTCAGCAACCTCATAAACAAGAGATTCTGTAAACTGTTCAGGTGATTTTTTGTGATTCACTATTTGCCCTGTCACCAAATGCTGTGGGACAATTTCATCTAAGTCTTCATCTAAATCTCCTACAAGAGAAAGAAAGTGCATGTGATTAATTTCAACAGTGAATAGCATTTGGTAGAACAGAGCATAGTTTTGCAAATCATGTCCTGAGAGAAAGGGTTAAGAGGACCACCCGATACACTACATTGCTTACCAACACAATCAATCTCATCTCTGGACTGATTCAACACTTAAATGCTAATCATATATCAGCATCATACATCTTCTGACCCACCTGATTTATCACATCACTCATGAACAAGCAATTTATTTACAAAATTCATTTTTAACAGACTGCTGAGAACATCCTGAATACATTTTCAATCCAGATTCTATAATTAAATGTTACTTTATAACTGAGATGGCTGATTGATTTGATTCTTTGCAACAGCAGCTAACTCTGTTTTTGCATTACACAATTGGTTGAATTATCAGCACGAATGGGATTAGCAATTTTGTTCGACAGGGTTCTCTGAAAATGAAAGTTGTGAAGGAAGCAACCAACCTATCTGAAATATTTGAATGAGACATATTTATCATTCAGTTAGAGGCAACAGGAATCATTGGAGAGAGCTAAGACAGGTCGTGAAGAGCTGGCAGAGTCAATTTCTCTTCAAAGAAAAACCTGGCAAAAGCAGTATGCAAAACAGGCAGAAAAGCAAAGATGGCTGAAGTTATGCATGCAGCAATATAGACCTTCTGTTTACAGAACATACTTTTTAAATTGCTTTAAGTGAAGAAAAATATGTGCGGGATTGTGGCAGGAATGAGTTACACATTCAAAGAAAAACAATGATTATTTACTTGAACATGGAAACAGGAGAAACCAAAGCAAGTGAAAGAAAATTAGAAGTAATTATTCCAAACATGCTGGTTTGTGGAGAGATGTTCTGAGAGTTTGTAATGTCCTGGAGCATTAGCCTGTTTCAATAGGATTCTTTTTTATAGGATTCCTCAAGTAATAACTTTTCAACTGGTACATGAAACATCCTCCTAATTCTTGATAGAGTGGTGGAAACAAATTCAATAGTAACCATCATAAGGAAACTGGATATAGGCTTGAAAAATAAAAATTGCAGGCATGTGGGAAAAATAACCACATAATTGACTAACTGGATTGTTCTTTGGAAGAGCTAATGCAGATTTGTTGGGGCAAATGGTCACCTTCTGATTCTGAGATTGGTGGCAGACAGAACGTTGGGTATGGGAGACAGCGAGGTTCCAAGTATTGTAGGCAATAAACCTTCAAGTATTAAATGTGCCCATTGGTTCAGCACTGTTCCTTCTACGGAACAGAAAATGTTGGCCCTATTTATTACAACTTATGCAAAACTAAATGTAATAGCCATCAATGAACACAAATTAATGAGCCAAGATGAACATTTATCATAACATAATGTGTGCTTGTTGAAGATATCTCCTTGTGTCACCAAACTGTCGCTCAGCATTTGCAATAAATTTCGCATTAATAAAACAAAAATAATGTGAACAATTATATAACATTTGACTCAGAAAGAAATGGC
>NW_025199345.1:0-6000 GCF_004010195.1 Chiloscyllium plagiosum
CAATCTTGCCTCTCTTCCCTTGTGGTTTAATGTACAATAATTTAGCTCCCTCGCTGTCACCGCGCTGCCTACTCCTGCAGACCAGAGGGCCTGGCTTGTCCTTGCCTCCTTGCTCTCAGTTGGTGAGGGGCTCTGGTTCCTTCCCAGTGGGATGTGTCTACTCCTGGCCGCTTGTTCGCGTAACTGGGGCCACCCGTGCGTCAGTGGGAATAGGCACAGTGGGGCTGCTTGACCCTGTGCAGATGATGAAACTTTGCTTAAAGAGGATGCCCCAGTATGCCCGCACCTGTCTCCCGCTTGCTGCAGTGCTCCAGTGAAGCTCAGCGCAAGTTGGAAGAACAGCGTCTCATTTTTCCCTGAGGAATTCTACAGTCTTCTGGATTGTTTCGAGTTCAGCAATTTTGGGGCTTGAATCTCCCATGTCGTTCCCCCAACCCTCACATACCAGGCCTTGTTATCTCATGGGTCTGCTATTACACACAACCCATTGTTAGCCTTAACTGTTCCCATTAGCAGCTATTCATTCTCCCAGGCCCCAGGCTGATCATTATCCACTCCTTTGTCTGTCGAACTGTTCTTCTCTTTCACTTCGATCTCTATCTCCACCTGTCATTTACTCCTTCCCCCCTTCCCCCCCCCACCCTACATGCATCACATCTAGACAGGGTCATTAAGAAGGTGTTTAGCACACTTGCCTTCATTGCACAGATAGGAGTTGAGACGTCATAGGATGGTGGTGAGGCCTCTTCTGGAGCACTGTGTCCCGTTCTGGTCGCCCAGTTATAGGAAGGATATTATTAAGCTGGAGAGGGTTCAGAAAAAATTCACCAGGATGTTACTGGGAATGGAGGGTTTGAGATATAAGGAGAGGCTGGACAGGCTGGGACTTTTAACATTGGATAGACAGGCAGAAAACTTGCCACCAAGATATATGAACGCCAACTGGCCAACAAAAAACATGACCCACCGTCACTAGTATCCTTACATACAGGCAAAGAAGGGCACCACTTCGACTGGGACAACTCATCCATCCATGGACAGGCTAAAGAGAGCCATGCACGGGAATTCCTCGAGGCCTGGCATTCAATAACTCCATCAATAAACACCTCGATTTCGAGCCCATCCACCATCCTTTGAGAAAAAGAATCAGAAATGATATCCCCCACCTTAAGAAAGTGGGATATACCACCAGCGTTTCACCAGAGGCACACTGATGATGTTTCCTAGTATGGTCACGAAACATCAGAAAATGAACCTTCAAGCTCAGCGAGCAAACTTGCAACCTGAACTTTTTACTGGAGCGTAGGAGGGTGAGGGGTGACCTTATAGAGTCAAGAGTTGTACGGCACAGAATGAGGCCCTTCAGTCCAACTGGTCCATGCTCACCAGAGATCACAACTTGATCTAGTCTCATGCTGGCAATATGCCCATATCCCTCTAAACCCTTCCTGTTCATTTCCCCATCCAGATGCCTTTCAAATGTATTTGTGCTCGCCTCCACCACTTCCTCTGACAGCTCGTTCTGTACACATAGCACCCTCTTCATGGAAAGGTTGCCCCTTAGGTCCATTTATATCTTTCCCCTCTCATCTTAAACCTAAGCCTTCTGCTTTCAGACTCCCCCATGCTAGGGAAAAAACCTTGGTAATTCACCCCATGCATGCCCCTCATGATTTTATAAACCACTATAAGGTCACCCCCTCAGCCCCAATGCTCCAGGGAATACAGACTCAGCCTATTCAGCCTCTCCCTATAGCTCAAACCCTCCAAGCTCCTTGTAAATCTTTCCTGAACCCTTTCAAGTTTAACAACATCTTTCCTATAGCGGGGAGACCAGAATTGAATGCAGTTTTCCAAAAGTGGCCTAACCGATGTCCTATACAGCTGCAACCTGGTGCCCCAACTCCTATACTCTGCTTACTGACCAATAAAGGCAAGAGCACCAACAAATAATGAGGGGTATAGATTAGGTGACTGGCAGGTGTCTTTTCCCTAGGTTGGGAGATTTTGAGACTAGGGCACAATTTTTTAAGGTGCGAGGAGAAAGATTTGAAAAATGCATGAAGGGCAACGTTTTTTACACAGCGAGTGGTTCATGTGTGGAATGAATGTCCAGAGGAAGTGGTGGATGCAGACACAGTTACAGCATTTAAACGACATTTGGTTAAGTACATGAATAGGAAATGTTTGGAAGGATATGGGCCAAGCGCAGGCAAGTGGGACTAGTTTAATGTGGGATTGTGGTTGGCATGGAGTGGTTGGGCCGAAGGATCTGTTTCTGTGCTGTTTGCCTCTATAACCTCCGAATTTGTAAATCAGGGAAACAAATCTGCCATCCTTATCCTCTCTGGCCTATGTGCAACTCCAGGCCCACCGTCATGTAGTTGACCCTCTGGCATAGCAAGCTACTCAGTCGGAGGGCACTTAGGATGGCCGACACATGCTGGCCTTGCCCAGATCCCATGAAGGAATAATCTTTCAAAAAAGGGCCAGTAAATGGCTCGAGTGTAGGAGTGTGTGTGTATATACACGCGCGTGTGTGTATAGTATGAGGTATATATCTCTCTGCTGCGTCTTGGTGACTGAGCAATCGGGTTTGATTAACCATGAGCCGAGTGTCTCATGTTTTGCCATGTGCTCCTGACCCACAACAGGTTGGGTCATTGAGCAGAAATCCTTGGGTTACTTTTTGACAGCAGCATTTTGGCATGAAGGGAAATTGTCTGGAATCTGGGTTCTTCCGAAAATGAAGGAGGTTGTTTTATTCATTGCACTACCAACACCAGAACCCCCCAACCAACACACACACAGACACTCACTCTCTTGCTCTGTGTGTGTGTGTGTGTGTGTCTCTCTCTCTCAGCCTCTGTGTGTGTGTGTCTCTCTCTCTCTGTCTCTCTCTCTCTTTCAGTTTCTCTCCCTCTCTTTCTGCCTCCCTCTCTCTGCCTGTCTCTTTCTTTCTCTCTCTCTGTCTTTCTGTCTCTCTCTCTGTGACTCTCTTCTCTGTCTCTCTTTCTCTCTGTCCTTCTCTGTGTGCATCTCTCTTTGTATGTGTGTCTCTGTCTGTCTGTGTGTCTCTCTCTCTGTCTTTCTGTCTCTGTCTCTTTCCCTGTGTGTCTCTCTCTCTGTCTCTGTGTGCGTCTCTCTTTTTATGTGTCTCTGTCTCTCTGTGTCTCTTGCTCCCTGCGTGTGTGTGTCTCTCTCTCTGTCCACGTTATAGTGCACATCACTCTTTCTAGTAGAGCTGTATCTTTTTAAAATCCTTGAAAAGGCCAGAGCTAATTAAAGTCATCTGTGTAGATTTTATTTTTAAACAAAATGCGAATTCCCTGGATAGCGTGTGATGAGGCCAGTGTCCTTCCCCATCAAAGCTGTAAGGGGATGGGAAATAGAAACTGAGAAGGCCATTTAGCCCCCTCCTAGCCTGCTCCTTGTCATTCAATAAGGTCCTGGTTGGTCTGGTTATGTCCTGACCTCCAAGTTCCTATAACCCCCTCCTCCCTTGTTGTGTCTCTCAGCTCTGAATAAATGTGGGGGTGGGGGGATTGCCCAGTGGTATTTTCGCTCACCTATTAATCCAGAGGCTGAGGTAATGTTCGGGGCAGCTGTGTTCAACTCTTGCCATTCATTTTGCATTCGATAATAATCTGGAATTATTATTGCTATTCATCGAGGAAAAACTCATCTGACTCACTAACGACCTTCAAGGAACGAAATTTGCCATCCTTACCTGGTCTGGCCTACATGTGACTTCAGACTCACAGCCATGTGGTTGACTCTTAACTGTCCTCTTGGCAGTTAGAGATAAACAATAGAATTGTAGAATCCCTACAGAAAGAGGCCATTGGGCCCATTAATTCTGCACTAACCCTCCGAAGAGCATCCTGTTCCAAACCCAGACCCCTTTCCCATCCCTGTAACCCTGTGTTTCCCATGGCTAACCCACCTAACCTACACATCCCTGGACACTATGGGGCAATTTCTCATGGCCAGTCCACCCACCCTAATGCCACACAAGGTGACTGCCTGTGTGGAGTTTGCACATTCTCCCTGTGTCTCTCTGAGTTTCCTCCAGGTGCTCTGGTTTCCTCCCACAATCCAAAGATATGCAGGTTAGGGTGGATTGGCCATGCTAAATCGCCCACAGTGTCCAGGGATGTGCAGGCTAGGTGGGTTAGCTATGGGAAATGTGGGGTTACAGGGATAAGGTGAATGGTCTTCAGAGGGTTAGTGTGGACTTGATGGGCCAAATGACCTGCTTCCACACTCTAGGGATTTTGTGACTAAACCCCGGGTCCTGGTGCTAGCTTATCGGAAGCTTAGAGTCGAATCTTGCTGTTGTGTCGCTTTCTCTCTGACACGCTTTCTCTCGGTCTCTCTCCTTCAGCCTTCGTGATCTACAATTTCCTCAGCCTCTGTTACGAGTACCTGGGAGGAGAGAGTGCCATAATGTCGGAGATTCGAGGCAAACCCATCGAGTGAGTCTCCCACATTCCTCATTGTGTCATTCTGTCAACTTCACCCGAGGTTGCTGACGGTGATTAAACCTATTCCTGGAGGTTTCATTGATATGTCGCCGCGCTCCAGACATTATTTCACCAGCATGTCCATTCTTGTGTCTGCCTGCACCAATCGGAAAACAGAAAGACTTTCATCATCCCAATGCATGATGGTTCACTGTTGGCCAAGTAACCTTTTATTCCTTGTTTTTGCTCTATAAACTGGAATGTTTGAAGAAAATGACCCAAATACTCCCCAATACTGTGGATGTGGTCTGGCAGTATCTGAAAATTGTTATTCCACAGAAAGGTACCATTCTGCCCATCATGTCAGCTCTGATTCTGACCCCTCGTGCCAATCTCCTGTCTTTTTTAGTGTCCAAATAACCATCCAGTCACCCCCCCTAAATGCCCCAGTTGAACCTGCCTCCATTTTGAGGCAGTGTATTCCATTCCCTAACCATTCATAGAATAGAATCCCTACTGTGTGGAAACAGGCCCTTCGGCCCAACAAGTCTACACTGACTCTCAAAAGGAAACCCAATCCCCATTACTCTACGTTTACCCCTGCCTAATGCCCCTAACCTACAAATCCCTGAACACTGTGGGCAACTTAGCACCGCCAATCCACCCTAACCTGCACATCTTTGGACTGTGAGAGGAAACCAGAGCACCCGGAGGCAACCCAAACAGACACAGGGAGAATGTTCAAACTCCACACAGATAGTTGCCTGAGGCTGGAATCAAACCTGAGTCCCTGGTGCTGTGAGGCAGCAGTGCTAACCACTAAGCCACTGTGCCACCCCGATGTGAGGGAAGATAAGATTTTTTTTCCCCACCCTTGCTTTGTTTGCACAGTAAATCTATTCCTCCCTTTCGATTTTATTTTTCCTTTTATGAGTGGGACCAGCTTCTCCCTCTCTCTTCCATCCAGCTCTCTCATGATTTTGAAAACCTCTATCAAATCACCTCTCAGCTGCCTTCTGTCCAAGGGGAACAGTCCCAATGCCTTTGACCTATCCTCATTCCTGAGGTTACTCATATCTGGAACCGTTCCTTGTAAATTGCATTCTCTCCAGTGCACTCACATCTTTCCTATAATGTGGTGCCCACATCTGCAGACGATCCTGCAGCTGAAGAGAAAGCGAGGACTGCAGATTCTGGAGAGTCAGAGTCGAAAAGTTTCAAAAAGGAGCAAAAGGGTCTTATGCCCGAAATGTTGACCCTCCTGCATCTTCAGATGCTGCCTGTGAAGATCTAGACCCCCTTGCAGGGCCCCTCGGTTCAAGATCGGTCAAAAGAATCACTAGGAGAACGGTCTGTTTAAAGCAAGGTTACCAGTTTGATAAATTAAAGCAGCCTGGCACAGATTTATCCAGCAGCACGGAGGTTAATAGCTTGTGTGTTCCATGGAGAAATGGTGCAATTACATTTGAAAATTGCACATTATTTATATTTTTTTTAAGAGATAGTACAGCCTTAATTACAAGAAAATACCAAT
>NW_025199346.1:0-1199 GCF_004010195.1 Chiloscyllium plagiosum
CCCCTTGTCTGTGTGGGTTTCCTCCAGATGCTCTGGTTTCTTCCCACAATCAAAAGATGTGCAGGTTAGGGTGGATTGGCCATGTTAAATGCCTATAGTGTTCAGGGATGTGTAGGTTAGGTGCATTATTTAGGGGTCAATGTAGGATAATGGGTTTGAGTGGGATACTCTTGGGTGGGTCAGTGTGGAATGTTTGGACCAAAGGGTGTGTTTTCACACTGTAAAGATTATAAGATTCTTAGAAATCCCTCCAGTATTCAAAGTTTGTGAGAAGATTTGTAGCTCGGGTGCTCGTTGTTGTGGTTCTGTTCGCCGAGCTGGGAATTTGTGTTGCAGACGTTTCGTCCCCTGTCTAGGTGACATCCTCAGTGCTTGGGAGCCTCCTGTGAAGCACTTCTGTGATCTTTCCTCCGGCATTTATAGTGGTTTGAATCTGCCGCTTCCGGTTGTCAGTTCCAGCTGTCACCTAGATGTCACCTAGACAGGGGACGAAACATCTGCAACACAAATTCCCAGCTCGGCAAACAGAACCACAACAACGAGCATCTGAGCTACAAATTAATTTCCGATATTTCACATTATTTACATTGAGATTAGATAAAATATATAAATTATCAAAAATGTTTTCTAACAAGAACTGACACAAACTTTTACACACAAAGAAACCAATTATCCTAAATATAATTTTCGCAGACTGGTGAAGCCACAGCTAATGTATTATATATTAAAAGGAAATTAGAAAATTTTGGCCTGGCTGTTCCTCACTTCTTCCTGCATGTCAGACCCCAGTCTCAGCTTTAAATGTAACATTGTTTTTCAGTATTCTTTATGATAGTATCCACATTCAGCCTTAAGCTAGATATTCTACCTTCACTGGCAAATCACTAATTGTCTCAGCGATTTCAAATTTTCTTTGCTTTCAGTTACCTGAACAGTCAATTTTTATAACCTGTTCAAACTGTTCTCTGTCCTTTGTAGAATAGCAAATTCTGCAAATGTTCTGAGATCTAATGTAAAAAAAAGTGCTAGAGAACTCAGCAGATCTGTGAATAGACATTATTTCAAGTCTGATACGACTTTTTTTTGGACCGGCAATTCTAAAGAGATGTCGTATTGAACTCAAAAAGCTAACCTTTTTAGTCCCCCTATCCTTTGTAGCATCCCTCTCTCCCATCCCCCACTTGTAACCTTCCTCTCTC
>NW_025199346.1:1314-4688 GCF_004010195.1 Chiloscyllium plagiosum
CTATATTCTGTGTACATTCTGCAGTGTCCCTGAATCCCCATGTGTGCACTATATTCTGCATATATTCTGTAGAGTCCCTGAATCCCCACGCGTGCACTATATTCTGTGTACATTCTGCAGTGTCCCTGAATCCCCATGTGTGCACTATATTCTGCATATATTCTGTAGAGTCCCTGAATCCCCACGCGTGCACTATATTCTGTGTACATTCTGCAGTGTCCCTGAATCCCCATGTGTGCACTATATTCTGCATATATTCTGTAGAGTCCCTGAATCCCCACGCGTGCACTATATTCTGTGAATATTCTAAAGTGTCCCTGAATCCGCATGTGTGCCCTATATTCTGTGTACATTCTGCAGTGTCCCTGAATCCCCATGTGTGCACTATATTCTGTGTAGTTTCTGCAGTGTCCCTGAATCCCCATGTGTGCACTATATTCTGCATATATTCTGTAGAGTCCCTGAATCCCCACGCGTGCACTATATTCTGTGTACATTCTGCAGTGTGCCTGAAACCCCATGTGTGCACTATTTTCTATGTACATTGTGTAGTGTCCCTGAAACTCCATGTGTGCATTATATTCTGTGTAAATTATCCAGTGTCCCTGAATCCCCATGTGGGCACTGTATTCTGTGTAGACACTGCAATGTCCCTGAATCCCCATGTGTGCACTATATTCTGTGTACATTCTGCAGTTTCCCTGAATCCCCTTGTGTGCACTATATTCTTTGTGCATTTTGCAGTGTCCCTGACTCCCCATATGTGAGCTATATTGTGTGTACATTCTGCAGTGTCCCTGAATCCCCATGTGTGCACTATATTCTGTGTACATTGTGCAGTGTGCCTGAAACCCCATGTGTGCACTATATTCTATGTACATTAAGTAGTGTCCCTGAAACCCCTTGTGTGCACTATATTCTGTGTAAATTATGCAGTGTCCCTGAAACCCCTTGTGTGCACTATATTCTGTGTAGATTCTGCACTGACCCAGAATACCCATGTGTGCACTATATTCTGTGTAGATTCAGCAGTGCCCCAAAATCCCCATGTGTGCGCTATATTCTGTGTACATGCTATAGTGTCCCTGAATCCCCATGTGTGCACTATATTCTGTGAACATTCTATAGTGTCCCTGAATCCCCATGTGTGCCCTATATTCTGTGTACATTCTGCAGTGTCCCTGAATCCTCATGTGTGCACTATATTCTGTGTAGTTTCTGCAGTGTTACTGAATCCCCATGTGTGCACTATTTTCTGTGAATATTCTAAAGTGTCCCTGAATCCCCATGTGTGCAGTATATTCTGCGCACATTCTGCAGTGTCCCTGAATCCCCATGTGTGCACTATATTCTATGTAAATTATGCCGTGTCCATGAATCCCCAAGTGTCCACTATATTCTGTGTACATTCTATAGTGTCCCTGAATCCCCATGTGTGCACTAAATTCTGTGTACATTCTATGGTGTCCCTGAATCCCCATGTGTCCACTATATTCTGTGTACATTCTGTAGTGTCCCTGAATTCACATTTGTGCACTATATTCTGTGTACACTTTGCAGTGTCCCTGAAACCCCATGAGTGCACTATATTCTGTGTATATTCTGCAGTGTCACTGAATCCCCATGTGTGTACTATATTCTGTGTATATTCTGCAGTGTGCCTGAAACCCGATGTGTCCACTATATTCTGTGTACATTCTATGGTGTCCCTGAATCCCCATGTGTGCACTATATTCTGTGTACATTCTGTAGTGTCCCTGAATTCACATTTGTGCACGATATTCTGTGTACACTATGCAGTGTCCCTGAATCCCCATGTGTGCACTATATTCTGTGTATATTCTGCAGTGTCCCTGAATCCCCATGTGTGTACTATATTCTGTGTATATTCTGCAGTGTGCCTGAAACCCCATGTGTGCGCTATATTCTGTGTACATTATGTACTGTCCCTGAAACTCCATGTGTGCACTATATTCTGTGTAAATTATGCAGTGTCCTTGAATCCCCAAGTGTGCACTATATTCTGTATAAATTCTGCAGTGTCCCTGAATCGTCATGTGTGCACGATATTCTGTTTACATTCTATAGTGTCTCTGAATCCCCATGTGTGCATTAAATTCTGTGTACATTCTGCAGTGTGCCTGAAACCCCATGTGTGCACTATATTTTGTGTACATTCTCTCGTGATCCTAAATCCCCATGTGTGCACTAAAATCTGTGTGCATTCTGCAGTGTCCCTAAATCCCCAGGTGTGCACTATATTCTGTGTACATTATGCAATGTCCCTGAAACTCCATGTGTGCACTATATTCTCTGTACATTCTATAGTGTCCCTGAATCCCCATGTGTGCACTATATTCTGTGTCCATTCTATAGTGACCCTAAATCCCCATGTGTGCACTATATTCTGTGTAGATTCTGCAATGTTGCTGAATCCCCATATGTGTATTATATTCTGTACATTCTGCAGTGTCCATGAATCCCAATGTGTGCACTATATTCTGTGTACATTCCGCAGTGTCCCTGAATCCCCATGTGTGCACTATATTCTGTGTACATTCTGCAGTGTCCCTAAATCCCCATGTGTGCACTTTATTCTGTGTACATTCAGCAGTGTCCCTGAATTCCCATGTGTGCACTATATTCTGTGTACATTCTATAGTGTCCCTGAATCCCCATGTGTGCACTATGTTCTGTGTACATTCAGCAGTGTCCCTGAATCCTAATGTGAGCACTATATTCTGTGTACATTCTGCAGTTTCCCATAATACCCAGGTGTGTACTATATTCTCTGTACATTCTTCAGTGTCCCTGAATCCCCATGTGTGCACTATATTCTGTGCACACTTTGCATGTCCCTGATTCCCCGTATGTGCACTATATTCTGTGTACATTCTGCAGTGTCCCTGAATACTCATGTATGCACTATATTCTGTGTACATTCTATAGTGTCTCTGAATCCCCATGTGTGCACTAAATTCTGTGTACATTCTGCAGTGTGCCTGAAACCCCATGTGTGCACTATATTTTGTGTACATTCTATAGTGATCCTAAATCCCCATGTGTGCACTAAAATCTGTGTGCATTCTGCAGTGTCCCTAATTCCCCATGTGTGTACTATATTCTGTGTGCATTCTGCAGTGTCCCTAAATCCCCAGGTGTGCACTATATTCTGTGTACATTACGCAATGTCCCTGAAACTCCATGTGTGCACTATATTCTCTGTACATTCTATAGTGTCCCTGAATCACCATGTGTGCACTATATTCTGTGTAGATTCTGCAATGTCGCTGAATCCCCATATGTGTACTATATTCTGTACATTCTGCAGTGTCCATGAATCCCAAAGTGTGCACTATATTCTGTGTACATTC
>NW_025199346.1:4749-6000 GCF_004010195.1 Chiloscyllium plagiosum
CCCTGAATCCCCATGTGTGCACTATATTTTGTGTAGATTCTGCAGTGTCCCTGAATCCCCATATGTGTACTATATTCTGTATATTCTGCAGTGTTCATGAATCCCCAAGTGTGCACTATATTCTGTGTACATTCTGCAGTGTCCCTGTATCCTTATGCGTGCACTATAATCTGTGTACTTTCTATGGTGTCCCTGAATCCCCATTGTGTCCACTATATTCTGTGTACATTCTGTAGTGTCCCTGAATTCACATTTTGCACTATATTCTGTGTACACTTTGCAGTGTCCCTGAATCCCCATGTGTGCACTATATTCTGTGTACATTCTGCAGTCTCCCTGAATCCTCATGTGTGCACTATATTCTGCATAAATTCTGCAGTGTCCCTGAATCCTCTTGTGTGCACTATATTCTGTGTACATTCTATAGTGTCTCTGAATCCCCACGTGTGCACTAAATTTTGTGTACATTCTGCAGTGTGCCTGAAACCCCATGTGTGCACTATATTCTGTGTACATTCTATAGTGACCCTAAATCCCCATGTGTGCACTAAAATCTGTGTGCATTCTGCAGTGTTCCTAATTCCCCATGTGTGTACTATATTCTGTGTACATTATGCAATGTCCCTGAAACTCCATGTGTGCACTATATTCTGTGTCCATTCTATAGTGACCCTGAATCCCCATGTGTGCACTATATTTTGTGTAGATTCTGCAGTGTCCCTGAATCCCCATATGTGTACTATATTCTGTATATTCTGCAGTGTTCATGAATCCCAAAGTGTGCACTATATTCTGTGTACATTCAGCAGTGTGCCTGAATCCCCGTTTGTGCACAATATACTGTGTACAATCTGCAGTGTGCCTGAAACCCAATGTGTGCACTATATTCTGTGTACATTATGTAGTGTCCCAGAAACTCAATGTGTGCACTATATTCTGTGTAAATTATGCAGTGTTCTTGAATCCCCATGTGTGCACGATATTCTGTGTACATTCTGCAGTTTCCCTGAATCCTCTTGTGTGCACTATATTCTTTGAGCATTCTGCAGTGTCCCTGACTCCCCATATGTTCACTATATTCTGTATATAAGATGATTAGGGGGTTAGATAGGGTAGACAGTATGAACCTTTTCCCGCGTATGGAGTCGGGTATTACAAGGGGGCATAACTTTAAATTAAGGGGGGGTACATATAGGACTGATGTTAGGGGTAGGTTCTTCACTCAGCGAGTCGTTAGTTCATGGAATGCCC
>NW_025199347.1:0-2352 GCF_004010195.1 Chiloscyllium plagiosum
GATTCCATGCAGAACTATTAAAAGTGCCTTTTATTGTGTTATGAAAAGTGATGCAAGGAAGGGTTAACTGAAATTGTTTGTTCAGAGATTCTGATCAACGTCAGTCCCCGTGGATTCTAATTATCCCAGTAGAGCGCTAGCATTTATTAATGATAAATGGGCGTTTTTCAATGTGTTATGCGAGAGTTGAGGAGCGCCATTACCGACAGCCCTGACAGGAATCAGCAGCTCAAGAAAGAGGGGGCGAAGAGCTCTGAGTCTGATAGCATAAAATCAGACTGTTCCAACAATGGATCAGAACGTTGAAACGATAGACTGGAATGTGACAAAAATCTACAAGAGTCTTTCTGGGCTTATTTGGTATCTTTCTACATATTATCATGCTCTACCATTATCACATCGGATCATATATGCAATTTACGTTTTTCAACATATTTATTATCCTATCCTGGCTATAGTTAGTGTGCCTGGTAAGTTTCACTGTCCAGTTATTATTTCTGTAAACCGTGTATAACTGTATCACTGTTCTATTCAACACTGTACTTGCTGCTATTATTGTTCAGACTGAGACACCTAATCTAGATATTCACGCTACAAGCCACTACTAGCTGCTTCAGTGAATCATTTCATTGACTGTCTCTCTCTTTGCTTCTCTCAGTGTCCCTCATGACTCTGAATGCTTACTTACTCGGTGTTGATCTACGTTGTTGTATTACTGAGCTTGTTATTTAAAATGTTGGAGCAGAGAGGTCACTGTCTTCTCTTAGGGTTACAAATTCTACTTTCGACCTCAGACTCTGTCCCATCCCTGGCCACTATCTGAGGCTGAAACAGACAATCAAATCTGTGGGGATCCCTTTGGAAATGAACTGATTCCTGATACCACATTCTGAGCATTCCTAAATGAAACTGCTAAACACCTCCAGAATGCAACTCACTGGCTCATCCCATCCGTTGTTTGAACTGTGACATAAGAAAAATCGTCTTAATGATGTCTATAATTTGCTGCAAACACGTGCAGGTTAGACCTGCAAAAGCAAATCCTCGTCGATACTCTACAGCTCATATGCAAACTTTCACCAAAATCCTATCCATCCGTCATTCCTGTCCACACTTATCGGTACTTTCATTGGTCCGGCGATGTCTCTACACTCACACACACCTCTCTCTCACACATACATTCTCTCTTACTCACACACACATCTCTCTCTTACTCTCTATGACACACACAGACATCTCTCTCTCTCTCTTACTCTCACACAAACACCTTATGATCCCGACAGCACACTTTCACAAAAAAGCACCCCCTCTGTTTCTCATTCGAGGTTTGAGCCACACATGGAGTAAACATTAACCTATTTTGGTTTGTCTTTAGTGCTGCTCTGGGCAGCACGGAGTTGAAAGTAATGGTCACAATGCAGTAGTTGCTGCTTCTGATTCAGGCTCAGCCTGAGTGCTGTGTGACTTGACACTGCTCTGTATAGACCAGCACAGCTGTCATCTCAGGAGTCCACATTGCATCTCGTCTGGGCATGTATCCGGACTCATGCTCCTGCATGCTTTCTGCACACCCTCTCATGACTTCCTTATTCATTGGCGGGAGGAGGGTGTCACTGGCTGGACCAGTATTTATCGTCCATCCCTGGATGGTAGTGAGCTGGCTTCTGAAACCACTGCAGTCAGGCTGTAGACCAGTGAGCCTGACATCGGTGGTGGGCAAGTTGTTGGAGTGAATCCTGAGGGACAGGATGCACATGTATTTGGAAAGACAAGGACTGATTGGGGATAGTCAATATGGTTTTGTGTGTGGGAAATCATGTCTCACAAACTTGATTGAGTTTTTTGAAGAAGTAACAAAGAAGATTGATGAGGGCAGAGTGGTAGATGTAATCTATATGGACTTCAGTAAGGCGTTCGATAAGGCTCCCCATGGGAGACTGATTAGCGAGGTTAGATCTCACGGAATACAGGGAGAACTAGCCACTTGGATACAGAACTGGCTCAAAGGTAGAAGACAGAGGGTGATGGTGGAGGGTTGTTTTTCAGACTGGAGGCCTGTGACCAGTGGAGTGCCACAAGGATCGGTGCTGAGCCCTCTAATTTTTGTCATTTATATAAATTATTTGGATGTGAGCATAGGAGGTATAGTTAGTAAGTTTGCAGATGACACCAAAATTGGAGATGTAGTGGATAGCGAAGCGGGTTACCTCAGATTACAATAGGATCTGGATCAGATGGGCCAATGGGCTGAGAAGTGGCAGATGGAGTTTAATTAAGAAAAATGTGTGGTGCTGCATTTTGGGAAAGCAAATCTTAGCAGGACTTATACACTTAATGGTAAGGTCCTAGGGA
>NW_025199347.1:2627-6000 GCF_004010195.1 Chiloscyllium plagiosum
CTGGTTGGTATGGACGAGTTGGACCGAAGGGTCTGTTTCCATGCTGTACATCTCTATGTGTCTATGATTCAGTCCATGTGCTGTAGGGAGACCCACAGTGCTGTTTAAAAGGGCATTTCAGGATGCTGGCCCAGTGGCACTGAAGGAACAGTGATATATTTCCAAATCAATATGTCGAGTGGCTTGGTGAGGGACTGGTGGTATTCCCATACTCTTGCCCTTCTAGATGGAAACGGTTGTGGGTTTGGAAGGTGCTGTCTAAGGATCCTTGGTGAATTTCTGCAGCGCATCTTGTAGATGGTACACACTGCTGCAACTGAGCATCAGTAGAGGGAGTGGATGTTTGTAGATATGGTGCCAATCAAATGGGCAGCTTTGTCCTGGATGCCCTTTTAAACAACACTGTGGGTCTCCCTACAGCACATGGACTGAATCATAGACACATAGAGATGTACAGCATGGAAACAGACCCTTCGGTCCAACTCGTCCATACCAACCAGATATCCCAACTCAATCTAGTCCCACCTGCCAGCACCTGGCCTATATCCCTCCAAACCCTTCCTATTCATATACCCATCCAACTGCCTCTTAATGGTCTTATCAGAAATTGATAAATTCTTGATGTCGCAAGGAATTAAGGGCTACGGGGAGAATGCGGGTAATTGGAGTTGAAATGCCCATAAGCCATGATTGAATGGCGGAGTGGACTAGATGGGCCGAATGGCCTTACTTCCGCTCCTATGTCTTATGGTCTTATGGTGTCAAGCTTCTTGAGTGTTGTTGGAGCTGCACCCATCCAGGTGAGTGGGGAGTATTCCATCACATTCCTAGCTTGTGGCTTGTAGATAATGGACAGGTTTTTGGGGCGGGGGTGTCAGGAGATGATTTATCCACCACAGTATTCCTAGGATCTGACTTGCCCTTGTAGCCACTGTGATCATGAGTCAAATCCATTTCAGTTTCAGATCAACGTTAACCCTTAGGATGTTGATAGCAGAAGACTCAATGATGATAACAGCATTGGGGTGATTGTTATATTAGTGGAAATGGTCATTGTGTGGTGCAAATGTTACTTGCCACTTGTCAGCTGAAATCTAGGTATTGTAAAGATCTTATTGCATTTGAACATGGACTGCTCCAATATCTGAGGAAGACAAGCAGGAGGCTAGAAGAACGCAGCAAGCCAGGCTGCATCAGGAGGTGGAGAAGTCAACATTTTGGGTGTAACCCCTTCTTCAGGACTAACTAATACCTGAGGAGCCACAAGCAGTGCTGGACATTGTGGAATTATCAGCAAACATTTGTGCTTTTGACCTCACAATGGAAGGAGGTCATTGAGGAAGCAGCTGAAGCTGGTTGGGCCTGGGGACATTACCCTGAGGAGCTCCTGCAGAGATGTCCTGGAGCTGAGATGACTGACCTCCAACAGCCACAACCATCTTCCTATGTGCCAGGTATGACTCTGACCACCGGAGAGTTTACCCCTGGATTCCCATTGATTCCAGATTTACTGGGGCTCCTTGATGCCACACTCGGTCGAATGCAGCCTTGATGTCAAGGGCCGTCACTCTCCCCTACCCTCTGAGCTCTTTTCTCCATGTTTGGACCAAGGCTGTAATGAGGTCAGGAGCTGGGTGACCCTGGTGGAACCCAAACTGGGCGTCACTGAGCAGGTTATTGCTGAGCAGGTGCTGCTTGATAGCAGTGTTAGTGAGACCTTCCATCACTTCACCGATTATCGAGAGTTGACTGATGGTGTGGTAATTGCCAAGGATGGATTTGTCCTGTTTTTTATGTGTATAGGACATAGCTGGGCAATTTTCCACATTGTTGGGGTAGATGCCTGTGCTGCAACTACTGATTCAGTCTGGCTGGCGGATTTTAAAAATGTGTTGCTGGAAAAGCGCAGCAGGTCAGGCAGCATCAAAGGAGAAGGAGAATCGGCGTTTCGGGCATAAGCCCTTCTTCAGGAATCATGCCCAAAACGTCGATTCTCCTTCTCCTTTGATGCTGCCTGACCTGCTGCGCTTTTCCAGCAACGCATTTTTAAGCTTTGACCTCCAGCATTTGCAGCCCTCACTTTCTCCTGGCTGGCGGATTGGCAAGTTCTGGAGCACAAGTCCTCAGTACTATTGCCAGAATGTTGTCAGGGCCCATAGCCTTTGCAGTATTCAGTGCCTCCAACAGTTTCTTGTTATCACATGAAGTGAAGTGAATGGGCTGAAGACTGGTATCTGTAATGCTGGGGACCACTGGAGGAGGCTGAGATGGATCATCTACTTAGCATTTCTGGCTGAAGATTGTTGTGAATGGTTCAGTCTTGTCTTTTACGCTGATGTGTTGGGCTCCTCTGTCATTGAGGTTGAGCCTCTTCCTCCAGTGATTTGTTTAATTGTCCACCACCATTCATGACTGGATATGGCAGGACTGAAGAGCTTAGATCTGATCCATTGGTTCTGGGATTGTTTGACTCTGACTATCACTTGCTAGTTATGCTGTTTGGCACACCAAGTAGTCCCGAAAATGTGTTGCTGGAAAAGCGCAGCAGGTCAGGCAGCATCCAAGGAAACGTCGATTCTCCTGTTCCCTGGATGCTGCCTGACCTGCTGTGCTTTTCCAGCAACACATTTTCAGCTCTGATCTCCAGCATCTGCAGTCCTCACTTACACCAAGTAGTCCCGTTTGGTAGCTTCACCAGGGGTCGACACCTCACTTTTAGAAATGCCTGGTGTGGTCCTGGCATGTTTTTCTGCACTCTTCATTGGACCAGGTTGATCTCCTGGCCTAATGGTAATGGGCGAGTGAGTGATATGTCAGGCTGTGAGGTTACAGAACACGTCAGAGTACAATTCGGGTGCTCCTGATGGACTATGGTGGTTTGTGGATGCCGAGTTTTGAATCGTTTGATCTGTTTGTAGTCTGTCATGGTGATAGTGCCACACAATACACCTTCACATCGTTCCTACAAAGTGGTGCCCAGCCTGGATGCAGTACTTTAGGTGAGGCCAAACCAGTGTTCAGTAACAAAGGTTCACCATTGTCGAGAGTGACAGACCCTGCAAGGATCTGACAGGGCAAGGCTGACTCACCATCAGAGCTCTGCCTTGCTGCTGGCTTCAAAGTTCTGGTGATTTAATGCAATCTGCCAAGTGACTTTTTCACAGAAACTGTTTTTTTAGTATGACTTTGGAAAGGATACACATGTTGGTGAGGACTGGTTTCTTGGTCATTTCTAACAGGATCACTGTTTACATAACACGTCAATTGATAGTTTCAATCAGGCCAAAGCTGGCTCATCCTGAACAGTCTGTTGACATCAAGCGCAATCAAAGAGCCTGATAGACTGCACTCGATACTTTTCTCCTTAATGATG
>NW_025199348.1:0-2014 GCF_004010195.1 Chiloscyllium plagiosum
CTTTGATTATGGCAAACAGATACTGCCTAAGGCAACAATTTGGAAAAAGGGCTTTTGGGTTTTTTTTAATAGCACTTATACAACAAAAGGGGAATAGCTAGTTTTCCTAGTTCAGGGAATTTTGTAGTTAAGAGTTTGGTGCTGGAAAAGTACAGCAGGTCAGGCAGCATCCAAGGAACAGGAGAGTCGACATTTTGGGCCCGAAATGTTGATTCTCCTGCTCCTTGGATGCTGACTGACCTGATGTGTTTTTCCAGCACCACACTCTCGACTCTGATCTCTAGCATCTGCAGTCCTCACTTTCTCCAGGGATTTTTCTAGTTTGGTTTTGTTTTAGTTGGGGAAGCTGCTGGAGTGAGACGGGGTTCCATGTGTCCCTGGCAGTGATCCCTGCCTGATCCTCTTTGCCATCTTTCTCTCTCCTGTAAGAACCTGGGGTTCAATTTGCCTTTTTGCCAAGGGGTGTGTTTATGGGATTTTGCAGGAAATCGGAATCGCTCATAGTTAAGCTGCGGGGGATATCGTGTCAGTCGGGTTTTCAGATTGTTGTTATTCTAAGTTCTGTTTTCTTTTGTTGGTGTTTCCTTTGGTGGTGTGTAAACACATTCTGTTTTATTTGAAGCTAAGTATTTGACCAGCTGCATCACTCCTGGGATATCCACCTTACACCTGCCTGAAACAACTAGAAAGATTAGGCTCTGGGCTACCTTTTGAGGGGGTCTGGCCTGGTCCATAATAATAGGAACTTGTGTGGCTGGGTTCAGGATAAGCATTTCAGATTTTACCAAAGCACTCATTGCTCGGCACACTGTGCTGCACAGAGACAGAGCTGAGGAAGGTGCAGATTGAGACCTTGAAATCATCATGTCACAGGCATAATATTTTGATCAAATCCTGACCATATCCATTAAAGGTGTATCACATAACTGCTGCAAGACATATCGCAACAACTTCTCCCAGGTGAGATTTCCTACCTGTCCCCAAGCAAGGGGCATATGTCCTATTACGGATAAATGAATTATCAGTTTGATCATTTTGGTAGAAGGTGAAATGTTGTCCAAAGACATCCGAAGACACTCCATGTCCTATAACTAGTGACCTGGGATCTTTTGGATTCACTCTGGATGGATGGAGCCTCGGATTGGATTGCTATCTGAGGGAGGGTACCTTTTAACAGTCGAGGCCATACTGAGGGAGTGCTACACTGTCAAGCTAAGCTGTTACTTGAGTCTGTAGGAGGATAAGTCTTCACAACATTGGGACTCCGTTAAGGGAGACATAAATTCTTTCCACTTTGGAGGTTGTAGGGTCACTGCATGGCAGTGAAGGGTTAGTCTGACTTGGCAAAGTCATTTCTGATGTGATGCTCAGGGATAGGATTGTATTTTCCAGGCACCAGTCATGATCCTTTTTGCTATCCAGAATCAAGTTAAGGCCTCACTTGGTATGAGTTTGTCTCCAAGGTATTTTCCCTGATGTGGCGATCGTTTTTTATCCCTTGTAAGATAAATTCAACAAACATTTATTACATAGAACATAGAACATAGATGTGGCGATCTTTTTTATCCCTTGTAAGATAAATTCAACAAACATTTATTACATAGAACATAGAACATAGACAAATACAGCGCAGTACAGGCCCTTTGGCCCTCGATGTTGCGCCGATCCAAGCCCACCTAACCTACACTAGCCCACTATCCTCCAAATGCCTATCCATTGCCCGTTTAAATGCCCATAAAGAGGGAGAGTCCACCACTGCTACTGGCAGGGCATTCCATGAACTCACGACTCGCTGAGTAAAGAACCTACCCCTAACATCTGTCCTATACCTACCACCCCCTAATTTAAAGCTATGCCCCCTCGTAATAGCTGACTCCATACATGCAAAAAGGTTCTCACGGTCAACCCTATCTAAACCCCTAATCATCTTATACACCTCTATCAAGTCACCCCTAAACCTTCTTTACTCCAATGAAAACAACCCCAAGTGCCTCAACCTTTCCTCATACGATCT
>NW_025199348.1:4551-6000 GCF_004010195.1 Chiloscyllium plagiosum
AGGTTGCAGTTTTGCGTATTTTTGGCGGTTTTGGGAAGTTGGTTTGCAGCCGTTTCCTCCGCTTTCTTGGCGACATCTTCAGGGCTGCTGAGACCCCTGTGAAGCGTGGCTGTCCTGTGGCGTTTGGAATTGATTTGAGTTCATTCCCACTGCACCCGTTTGTAAGTACTAGTAGTTCGTTGTAGTTCCCGGTATGTTGGGTTGAGCCCAACGAACTTCTTGATGGAGTCCATGGATGAGTGTTTTCCTTCTAGAAATTTTCTGTCCGCCCACTATTTGGCTTGTCCTATTATATTTGTGTTGCCCCAGTCGAACTTGTTTTTCTCGTCGACTGTGTGTATTGCGACGAGTGGAAACTAGCTCTGGTGTTCATTGGCTCCTCCAGACATGGTTTGCCAACAATAGATATTCCCGCAGAATCCTTGCAGACAAACAACGCTCGGCGGACATGCCATGACCCGACACACTAAGCACTCAACTTAAGATATGAACAACATCTCAGAACTGACAGCCACACTCCTCTGACCATTCAGATTTATGAGAGAACATAAATCGAAAGCCAGATTCATCCAACAACTCACCAGAACAAATGAGCAATACCTGCATGTGCAGTGCACATGTAGACAAACAATGCTACACGCAAGGACTGCAGCAAACATTGTAAAGGACCAATAGGCAGGCAAATCGATACCCGCATTCATGAAGAACAAGTTGCCCTGAACGCCACCGCGAAGTGTCCCCAGTAGGTGTACACAGGGCACTGAGTGTCTCTAATTCCGCGCCTGGGAACTCGGATTATATAAGAGTCTGTGGCAGTGGAGAGCTTGTTGCTGGAAAAGAGCATCATGTAAGGCAGCTGGCAAAAAGCTGGAGAATCGACGTTTCGGGCATGAATACTTCATCAGGGTTATACCAAAAACCTCGATTTCCCTGCTCCCCGGATGCTGCCTGACTAGCTATTCTTTCCAGTACCTCACTCACGACTCTGATCTCCAGCACATAGAGTCCTCACTTTCTCCTCCGTCTGCAGCAGTGGTTAGTTCTTTGTTTGAGGGAACTGCTGATGTCACCAGTGTAAAATTCGATTGCTGATTGAGATATACAACCTGGTTCGTCGCCCAAAAATGTATTTCTGTTGTTTTTCAGGTGCTATGCCTCGCACAGCTTCTGTCAGTGTATTCATATGGAGTTTACTGGCCATTTGATAAGTGCGTTTGTGATCGTACAGTTGTCACTATTCTGAAATTTGGCTGCAGTCATCTGTGTTCGTAACAGTGTCGATTGCTGCTGTTTTGCGTTGGTCTTCATGTGTGCATTACGAACACAGTGATGGATCAATTGATATTGTAAGAAGGCAGATAGTCGTGGCAAATGTCGAGGTTTCAGTGACAGTTGTACAATGTTTAGAGGTTACCCAGAAGCAGGAGATAAGAACGTTGAATTCTTTCG
>NW_025199349.1:0-1135 GCF_004010195.1 Chiloscyllium plagiosum
GGGATTTAAAAGGTCTATTGCGATTATGGCTCATAAATCTGTTACCATAAACATACATACCTTGCCACCAGATATCACAAATTTTATAAGAATGACGCCTTCAGGAATTTTCAAGGAAAACTATTGCAATTACAGCTATAAATCGTTTTTTTTAGATTAGATTAGATTTTAGATTAGATTACATTACAGTGTGGAAACAGGCCCTTCGACCTGCCGAAGTCCACACCGACCCGCCGAAGCGCAACCCAGCCATACCCCTACATTTACCCCTGACCTAACACTACAGTCAATTTAGAATGGCCAATTCACCTGACCTGCACATCTTTGGACTGTGCCTGCACATCTTTGGACTGTCGGAGGAAACCGGAGCACCCGGAGGAAACCCACGCAGACACGGGGAGAACGTGCAAACTCCACAGTCAGTCGCCTGAGGCGGGAATTGAACCCGGGTCTCTGGCGCTGTGAGACAGCAGTGCTAACCACTGTGCCACCGTGCCGCCCACAAATTTCATAAATTTATTTACAAACTATAAAGTCTTTGATATTTTTCAAACATTCTCTCGAGCAACTTTTTTTAAAATAATCAAAGTCACTGTCATTTAGCAAAAAGAAATGCTGATATTAAGCAGTTCAGGTTATTACGGGAAACAATGGCTGAAAGAATTCCAATCTCAACAGTTAAACCATTCCATTCAAGAAAATCTCTAGGTGACTGCTTTTTCACTGTGTTTTTGCATCTTTCATGATTATTTCCCACTACTTGGAGAGCAAAATTTTCTCATGAACTTTCACTTCTGTGACCAGATGAGATGGTGTTAAGACCAAATAATAGGAAAAGCAGAGACGCTTTTGCACTAAGAGATTTTAAAAAAGCTCCAAGCCAAAGTAAGGGGAAAAATAAAAGGGTTGGATAAGAGGAAACTATACATCTGCAGATTGAAACTCAAAGGATAGTCTTCAACAGTTTACTAGCCTTCCACTGTACGCTATTTACTTCCGCATGTTTCCATCTCAAATTAAAGGAACAAGACAAAGTACAGCATATACTGTGTTGTGGCTATTACGGAGACATGGGTAGAACAGGGACAGGATTGGCTGTTGCAGGTTCCAGGGTTTAAATGTTTTAGTAGGGTCA
>NW_025199349.1:3266-6000 GCF_004010195.1 Chiloscyllium plagiosum
CATCCTCAGGAACTTCATTCCACACAGGAAACACGCTCTGTGTAAAGTAATAAGTGCCCGACTGTCTTTTTATAAATCTTTCGCCTCTGATCTTAAACATATGCCCACTTGGCATGGAACACCCAAGCCGAAGGAAAAGACAGTTGCACTTGATATAATCCATACCCTTCAGAATTTTTTACTTTACCTCTGTCGGGCTACCCTAACCTCCCTGTGAAAGAACTCCCCATCTATCCAGCCTCCGCTTATAACTCATCCCCTCCATTCCAAGCAAATTCATGGTAAGTCTCTTCAGAATTATCTTCAGCTTAATAATATTCTTCCCAAAACAGGGCAACCAGAACTGGACACAATACCCCAGAAGAGGTCTCATCAACAACCTGTACAACCTCAACATGTCGTCATAATTCCGACACAAAACAGCCTGTGCAATGAAGGTGAGCACACTAACAGCCTTTTTAACCAACCTGACTACATGTGGCCCAAACGTCAAAGAATTAGGTCACTGAACCACGAAGTCTCTCCGTTCTACAGCACTATTCAAGGCAGTACTTTTAATTGTACAAGTCTTACATCCCCTTTTTTTCCAAAATGCAGAACCTTATATTTAACCATTTTAATGTCTAGCTGCTAGTCCACAACGCATAGACCGAAGTGATCAATATATCTTTCAAACATAGATAACCTTCTTCCCGGTGTGTTATACTACCATGGAGAGTCATTGTCTCCTATAGCACAAAGACTGACTCTTTTGGCCCACACTGATTCATGCCGATCAAAATGCCTGTCCACACTAACTGCATTTCCCTGGATTTGGCCCATATCTTTCTAATCCTTTCCTATCCATGTAATTGTCGAAATGCCTATGAAATGTTGTTTATGTACACACTTCAACCACTTTAACCAGTGTCTAATTCCATATGTGAACACCAGTTTAGGTGTTCTCTGCAAATTGCCTATCCCTGCCATTGAAATTCTCAGCTAAATCATTTCTACAAATGACAAACAAAAGAGACAACACTCATCACTTTGGAACACAGCTGGTCGCAACCTCCAAGACCACATGCTTTCTCTGGTTGTTAAGTTCATTTTGTATCCAATTGGCAAGCTCACTCTGAACCCCATGGGATTTAACTTTACTCATTAGTCTACCTTGCAGAACCCTGTCAAATGTTTTCCTTAAGTCCAGCTAAACAATGTCTAACATATGGCCTCATCAATCTTCTTGACTATTTGATCAAAAATTCAAACAAATATAAGAGACGCGATTTCCATCTCACAGAATCACGCTGACGATCCCTAATCTATCCTTCCCTCTCTCAATGCTATCTTTCAGAATCACATCCAACAACCTGCCCACCACCAAGGTCAGACTCATAGGGCAACAATTTCCAGGACTTTTGTGGTTAGTTTGTGTTCATGTATTCTGGCAAAACAAACGATATTTAGAAATACCGTACAAGGACTGTAACAAACATTACATTGGACAAACAGGCAGAGAACTAGCCACCAGGATACATGAAAACCAACTAGCCACAAAAGGACAGGACCCTCTCTCACTAGTATCCTCACATACGGATGAGGAAGGACACCACTTTGACTGGGCGAACACGTCCATCCTCGGACAAGCCAACCAAAGACACGCACGAGAATTCCTAGAAGAATGGCATTCCAACCGGAACTCTATCATCAAACACATTGAGTTTGACCCCATCTATTACCCGCTGAGAAAAGTAACAGGAAGTGACTTCAGCACAGGAAATACTATCACCTCAGGAAATAACATCACCAACCCAAAGAAACCCAAACGTATAAATAGAAAGCAGAAGTTTTCATCATTGCTTCGTCTAAGGCCCATTGATGATGTTACCTCGTAAGGTAACGAAACGTCTGGAAATGAACCTTGCAACTCAGCGAGCAAACCTACACCCGCTGTGATGTACTGGCCCTGGATTGGGTCCAGAAGAGGAGATTCACAGAAATAATCGCAGGGATGAATGTCTTAAGATATGAGGGTCATCTGATCACTTTAGGACTATACTCGATTGAGTTTAAAATCATGAGTGGGAATCTAATTCAAACGTACAGACTGCCGCAGAGTCTATACAGGTTGCACACTTGAAAAATATTTCCACTAACAGGAGAGGATGGGACCCAAGGGCTCAGTGTTCGAGTGAAGCGAAGACAACTTCGAACGGAGATAAGCAGAAACGTCTTGAGCCAGTGAGTGGTGAATCTGTGGAACACCTGGCCACAGAAAGCTGTGGAGGCCAGGTCATTAAGTATTTAAATCAGAAATAGATCGGTTCTTGTTGTCAAGTGGATCAAGGGGGTTCTGAAGAGATAGCGGGAGGACAGTGTTGAAAAACCTATCACTCATGATTGCCTGGGAGAGGCGACTGTTTGTGCCAAATGGCCTAATTTCTGCTCGTACTTCTCAGGGTCCGCTCAGTCTTCGAGTGAAGCGAAGACAACTTCGAACGGAGATAAGCAGAAACGTCTTGAGCCAGTGAGTGGTGAATCTGTGGAACACCTGGCCACAGAAAGCTGTGGAGTCCAGGTCATTAAGTATTTAAATCAGAAATAGATCGGTTCTTGTTGTCAAGTGGATCAAGGGGGTTCTGAAGAGATAGCGGGAGGACAGTGTTGAAAAACCTATCACTCATGATTGCCTGGGAGAGGCGACTGTTTGTGCCAAATGGCCTAATTTCTGCTCGTACTTCTCAGGGTCCGA
>NW_025199350.1:0-2540 GCF_004010195.1 Chiloscyllium plagiosum
ATCTAAAGTGGCTTCGCCCCTTGTAGGCCTGTCTACATACTGTGTCAGGAAGCCCTCCTGCACACACTGGAAAAAACTGACCCATCTATAGTACTCATACTATAGTGTTCCCAGCCAATGTTTGGAAAGTTGAAGTCCCCCATGGCAACTACCCTGTCTCTCTCACTCCTATCGAGAATTATCTTTGCTAACCCTATCTCTACATCTCTGGAACTATTCAGAGGCCTATAGAAAATTCCTAACAGGGTGACCTCTCCTTTCCTGTTTCTAACCTCAGCCCATACTACCTCAGTTGACGAGTCCCCAAACATCCTTTCTGCAACTGTAATACTGTCCTTGACCAACAATGACACACCTCCCCCTCTTTTACCATCTTCTCTGTTCTTACTGAATCTTCTGTGTTCTTACTGAAGAAGCCCATTCGATGTGCGGCACATGGAAAAAACACGGACTTTATCAAATCTGAAAACTATTCCTACTAACAGTACTAAAATTACTAAAACCAAGAAAATAACCATTAATCCTAACTTGAACAAATAAACACAAAAACTACAAATCTCCACAGATCTCCCCCCTCATCCATAGGGGGCAATCACTCCCAACCTTATTGCCATCCTAGCACCTTCCAGTCAAGGCCACACCCCAAACCCAAGCAATAGGAAAACAATACATGTTATTTACACTCCTGCAAGTTAATAATGGATGTCCACCACCCCCACCACCACATATCTCAACCTCACACACCATTACACTAAAGAAATAACCACTCCTCACCTAGAAAAATAGAACACTAACATAACAGATAACTACCAAATGGACGTAATATGAATCAAACCAGATTTTACACCAAAGCAATACCCAGCCCATACGGCCAGAAATCAAAGAGAAAAGAACAAAAAAGAGAAGATTAAAAGTATTATGCCATTGCCCGCACACATCTTTTCCTCTTTCCCCCTCAATCCAAGTCCATTATTTCAGCAAGTTCACAAATTCTTTTCTTTTTTCCGCTGAGTTGAAGTTATAGACAGATCCTCCATAATTAAACATAGTAATGCCAGGTACCTCAGAGAATATTGAATATTTAAGTCTCTTGGTTTTTCTTATCATCAAGTCTTGAAGTCTTGAAAAAGCATTATTCTCAAACCAGAGGCTGTGGATCTCCTCCAAGTCTTCTAGATGTTTCTATTGTTAACTGCTTTTCTTTATATGCTGGAGTTGTACGAGGACCGGGAGGGAGCACAATCCAACCCAGACCTGTGCATCATGATCCAGTGGGCCCGCTCCACACTCACCCGGTCCGACTCGATCTTCAGCCTCAACAACTCCGGGAGCTACTTCTCCAGGAAGTCAGCCAGAATCTCGCCTTCCTCGCACTCCAGAAGATCCACTACACGCAAGTGTTTTCTCCGATCTCGATTTTCAATGTCGTCAACCTGTTCCAACCAGGACCGAACCTGGCCTTCCAAGGTTCAGATCCACCCCATGGAGTTCTCCATCATGGTCTCCAACGCTGCGGTCCTTTGCTCGACAGCTTCCACACATTGAAAATGTCCAGTCATTAGATCATGAAGTTTCGCGAACTCTGAGAGGAGATGCTGCTGCTCCACCGAGCTCAGAGACACCATCACAGGAGTCGAAGCCATGGCTGTGGGCGTACCTGACATAGTAGGGGAGTGCCCTGCCTGCTGTGCTCCTCTTGCTCCCTTTCCCTTGTTTGCTTTCATCTCGGCTCCAAAGTGTCCAAATTCAAACTAAAAACGTTTGAGGTGTTCTCCCTGCTTTACACTGACAATTTTTCCTGGAGGTGGCTAATGAGGGAGTGGGGAAAGGAGGGAGTGTCGAAGCCCATCTTGCCTAGGGTATGGCACAGAGCCCAATATAATAGACTTTTCATGTTGCCGCCATCTTAAATCTCCCGATCCACAGTTTTTTTTAAAATTTACTTCCTGGTGCAAAAGTGTGCACTATGTATGCGCCATGTACTGTCGGGCCATTTGCCATTGATGAAAAGCATTGACTGCAATGCTGTCCAGAACAGCACACCCTCTTAAGAGCTGGACTTTAACAGACCAAGTAGTGAACCACCTGAAAACAATCAGTAACAAGTTGCATTTACATAGTACCAATGATAAATAAAAAAAATTCCAAGGTACAAGATATTATAATCAAAATTTGACTCCAAACCACAAAGAGGTATCAGTCAAAGTGATAAGTTTGAAAGGTCGCAAGAGAAGTCGAGAGGCACTTTATTTCCATTTATAAGAAACAACTTCTCACATTTCATAGAGTCATAGAGATGTACAGCATGGAAACAGACCCTTCGGTCCAACCCGTCCATGCTGACCAGATATCCCAATCCAATCTAGTCCCACCTGCCAGCACCCGGCCCATATCTCTCCAAACCCTTCCTATTCATATACCCATCCAAATGCCTCTTAAATGTTGCAATTGTACCAGCCTCCACCACATCCTCTGGCAGCTCATCCCATACATGTACCACCCTCTGCGTGAAAAAGTTGCCCCTTAGGTCTATCATAAGG
>NW_025199350.1:3118-6000 GCF_004010195.1 Chiloscyllium plagiosum
TTTTAAAGAACAACAGAGGATTACTAAGAAGGAAATACGCAGAGAAAAAATGAGGTACGAAGGTAAACTGGCCAAAAATATAAAGGAGGATAGTAAAAGCTTTTTTAGGTATGTGATAGGGAAAAAAATGGTTAAGACTAAAATTGGGCCCTTGAAGACAGAAACAGGGGAATATATTACGGGGAACAAAGAAATGGCAGAGGAGTTGAATTGATCTGTGCTCACTGGGGAAGACACAAGCAATCTCCCAGAGGTAACAGTGGCTGAAGGACCTGAACTGAAGGGAATTTATATTTGCCAGAACTTGGTGTTGGAGAGACTGTTAGGTCTGAAGGCTGATAAGTCCCCGGGGCCTGATGGTCTACATCCCAGGGTACTGAAGGAAGTGGCTCTAGAAATTGTGGATGCGTTGGTGATTATTTTCCAGAGTTTGATAGATTCAAGATCAGTTCCTGCGGATTGGAGGGTGGCTAATGTTGTATCACTTTTTAAGAAAGGGGTGAGAGAGAAAGCAGGAAATTATAAACCAGTTAGTCTGACCTCAGTGGTGGGAAAGATGCTGGAGTCAATTATAAAGGATGAAATTATGACACATCTGGATAGCAGTAACAGGATAAGTCAGAGTCAGCATGGATTTATGAAGGGGAAATCATGCTTGAGTAATCTTCTGGAATGTTTTGAGGATGTAACTCTGAAGGTGGACAAGGGAGATCCAGTGGATGTAGTGTACCTGGATTTTCAGAAAGCCTTTGATAAAGTCCGACATAGGAGGTTAAGCTTTTGATAAAGTCCCACATAGGAGGTTAGTGAGCAAAATTAGGGCGCACAGTATTGGGGGCAAAGTACTAACTTGGATTGAAAGTTGTTTGGCTGACAGGAAACAAAGTGTAGTGATAAACGGCTCCATTTCGGAATGACAGGCAGTGACCAGTGGGGTACTGCAGGGATCAGTGCTGGGACCGCAGCTTTTTATAATATAGAAGATGGTATTAGTAATAACATTAGCAAATTTGCTGATGATACTAAGCTGGGTGTCAGTGTGAAATGTGAGGAGGATGTTTGGAGATTACAGGGTGACCTGGACAGGTTAGGTGAGTGGTCAGATGCATGCCAGATGCAGTTTAATGTAGATAAATGTATGGTTATCCACTTTGGTGGCAAGAACAGGAAGGCAGATTACTACCTAAATGGAATCAATTTAGGTAAAGGGACAGTACAAAGAGATCTGGGTGTTCTTGTACACCTGGCAATGAAGGTAAGCATGCAGGTACAGCAGGTAGTGAAGAAGGCTAATAGCATGCTGGCCTTCATAACAAGAGGGATTGAGTATAGAAGCAAAGAGGTTCTTCTGCAGCTGTACAGAGCCTTGGTGAGACCACACCTGGAGTATTGTGTGCAGTTCTGGTCTCCAAATTTGAGGAAAGACATTCTGGCTATTGAGGGACTGCAGCGTAGGTTTACGAGGTCAATTCCTGGAATGGCGGGACTACCTTACGCTGAAAGACTGGAGCGACTAGGCTTGTATACCCTTGAGTTTAGAAGACTGAGAGGGGATCTGATTGAGACATATAAGATTATTAAAGGATTGGACACTCTGGAGGCAGGAAACATGTTTCCGCTGATGGATGAGTGCCGAACCAGAGGACACAGCTTAGACCATTTAGGACAGAGATGAGGAGAAACGTCTTCACCCTGAGAGTGGTGGCTGTGTGGAATACTCTGCCCCAGAAGGCAGTGGAGGCCCAGTCTCTGGATTAATTTAAGAAAGAGTTGGATAGAGCTCTCAATGATAGTGGAATCAAGGGTTATGGAGATAAGGCAGGAACAGGATACTGATTAAGGATGATCAGCCATGATCATATTGAATGGTGGTGCAGGCTCGAAGGGCAGAATGGCCTACTCCTGCACCTATTGTCTATTGTCTATTGTAACACTGATGAATTTAAAGGTATGTAATCTTCTAGTTTAAATCACTGGGGTGGAGGAGGTTTGGAAGAGGTGTTGCTCCCAATTTACTCCTGTCAAATTAAGAAAAGAGGGCACTTGTGGCACATTGGTGGTGTTCCAACCTCTCAGCTTGGAGGCCTGGGTGCAAGTCCCACCTGTATGATATCATCTCTGAACAAGTTGATTACACAATATTGACGTTATTAAAGAAGCAGAAAGATTGCCCGTCACTAGCTGAAGTCAGATGGGTAAAAAGTACAAACTAGTCAAGGTTGCCCGCAGCATTATACTGGCATCAGCAGGTTAAAAGAGGATTGGGTACCTGGTAATGGAGGGCACAGGAGACAGGGACTCAGTGCCAGGCTTTGAATGGGGTCAGCACTCCTACAGTATTGGATGGGCAGAAGAGCATTGGACAATGTCACTAAGGACAAATAAGTGGCCACTTGCCCAGGAGAAAATAGGCTTCATATCAAGAGGACTGGATAATTAGGATGCAGAGGTTGTGCTGCAGTTATACAAAACTCTGGTTAGATTCCTCTTGGAACACTGTGAGCAAATCTGGGGAACCATGCCTTCAGCAGGGTGTATTAGACTTGGAGGGCATACAATGTAGATTTACAACGTAACCTTAAAATTCTCTTCCACAAATAGCAGTGGATGCAGGATTAGTTGTTAATTTTAAATCTGAGATGGATACATTTTTTAATGATCTGGGCCAAAGGTATGTGATGTTAGGCCGCAGACCAGCAACTGAATGGTGGAACAGGCACAAGGAGCTGAATAGCATACTAGTGTTCCTACGTTTCTGAAATTTCCAGCTGGCAATGCAAAGATTTTATTCCCAGTACCAACAGCTAGAGGGGGCGAACGAAGCCGAGATTATTAGATTAGATTACTTAGATTAGATTACTTACAGTGTGGAAACAGGCCCT
>NW_025199351.1:0-2588 GCF_004010195.1 Chiloscyllium plagiosum
ACTCGAAATCGGTAAAAATATGCTGTTCCAACAACCCACATATGAAACATTAAAATTTCAAGACCATCCAGTCTCTATCTTCCCTGCTGTGTTCACTCTTTCAGCTGATGATCTCCCTGGGTCATTTTTTAATTGCAAGTAGGTTTACATGAACATGTGTCTTTGATGGAGAGTGCTTGAGATGGCCTTTAGCACTCCTGCTCTATAGCAGTTGCTCTACTGTTGGATGGCAGCAGCTCTCCCTCCAGTGTTCAAAATGCTGTGTTTATATACTCCCCATGATATAATAATTCTCATAATTTGATTGTTGTCCAGGTGTCCAAAAAATAATATTCAAATTCTGTTGGTTTCTGGTATCCTGAGCGTTATTTAAACTCATTGGTTGCATTTGAATGGCTGTCAATACAGCAACCAAAACTCAGGGATCCATTTCTCAGCTAATGGTGACATGTGGAACAGTGTGACCTTTAGCTGGCATCTGTGGCTTTAATTTCTATTCAACAAAACCCGATCTGTCTTAAAGTGCCCATACATGTTTTTGGCTTCATAACATCTTCCCGCTTCAGAAAATAAAATGAACCAGCAGAATGAAAAGATGGCTACATTTCTTTTCCTCTAATTCTTAATCCCAATTATATGAAATACAAAAGTATTAATCTCAGTTATATCATTCATATTAATTCTGCACACCAATACAACACTGGAATAAGTCAAATCTTATCTACATTGCTTTCCTTTAAATACGCGAAAACACATCTGCTGTCACATTGTAGGAGCCACAGCATGTACATTCTGTGAGTTTAAAGTCGGTAAGGTAAGACTCCAATGAAATAGTCTCATATTCTGGTCTTTAAATATTCCAAAAAATGAGAGAGATTTGTCGTTGTCCACAACCATCTCCGACAATTTGTTTGTCATATACACATTAAAATATTGTCAGGCCAGTGTGACACTTAATAATTCTTGTTCAATAATGGAGATTTTGTATTTTTTTTCTGGTGGATATTGAGTTTTTTCGACAAGTAGCCAATTAGCCATTCAATTCCATCATCCTCTTTCTGTATCAATACATCTCCGACCCCTATATCCCGAGCATCAAACACAGTTTTCAAAAGGTTTCAGAATATTTGGTGTAGCTAACGCTGGTGTGGTGATTAATCCTGCTTTAAAATTCTCAAATGCCTCTTGGCATTGTTCTGTCTACAACACTTCTGTGTTTTTCTTTAATAAATCCATCAGTGGTGCCAATACGCTGCTGAAGTTTGTAACAAACTTCCGATAGAATCCACTCAGTTCCAAAAATCGAAGCACCTCTTTCTTCGAGGATGGTCGTGGAAATTCCTCAAAGCCCTTCGTTTTTATGTTCCATGGGATCAACTTTCCATGTCCAATGTAATATCCCAAGAACGTCACCTCTGCCTTCGAGAATTCTGTTTTCTTTATGTTTATTACCAAGTTTGCTTCTTGGAATCGTTCAACATGCTCTTCAACTGTAACATGTGAGCTTTCAATCACTTGCTAAAGATCACTACATCATACAGATAAGCTGCACAATTTGTTCATATGGCCACAACTCTGTTTCTGAGTCTTAAATGTGGTTGGTGCATTATTCATCCATATGAAATACTCGATAAAGTTTTTTGTCATCTCTGGTATTTTTACTAGATAGTTTAACTGACTCCACATATTTTTTAAGTTTAAAAGGGGCCACGAAACATGGCTTTGAAGAGGTTTCTTACCTCTGGTGGCAATACTAATACGTCATCCTCACGGGAAATCTTCAAAGTTTCAGTGTTTTATCTGCCAACTGCTTCACTCTATGCTGTGCTCTTCAGATACTGTTTAGCAAACTCACCTACTCCATCTACTCTCTCCTTCACCTCATACACATAATCCAGGTGTGAGATTTTCTACTTCGGTCCTGTCAATTTATATTTAATTAATTTCAAAGGCGCTCTCACTTCATGCACGAATATTAACTCAAAGGAAGTAAAGTGAGTCGATTTATTTGGGGCATCTCTAATGGCAAACAATTTAATGGGGCACCTTTATCGCAATCATTTGGCCAACCCTGACAGTACGCTGTTAACATAGTCTTCAGCATCTGATGCTAACTTTCAAGTTCCCTGGGATTCAGGATGGAACGCCCTTGACTTGAAGTGCTGTATGCCTCGACTGACTGTGTGGAGTTTGCACGTTCTCCCCGTGTCTGCGTGGGTTTCCTCCGCGTGCTCCGCTTTCCTCCCACAGTCCAAAGGTGTGCAGGTTAGGTGAATGGGCCATGCTAAATTGCCTGTAGTGTTAGGTAAGGAGTAAATGTAGGGGTATGGGTGGGTTGCGATTCAGCGGGGCGGTGTGGACTTGTTGGGCCGAGGGCCTGTTTCCACATTGTAAGTAATCTAAAATGAGACCCTTGGTCTGGCTGAATCTCTCTAGGTTGTCCACAGCGAGTAAAGAAAGCGACCAACTCCTTCACCTCCCTTTTTGCCTTGACACTCCAATAATGGAATTGCCTCTGGTAATCTGGTAGACACATCCATTATGGTCAGCAAATATTGGTTTCCACTTTTACTTTAGAAAGGGGAGCT
>NW_025199351.1:2624-6000 GCF_004010195.1 Chiloscyllium plagiosum
AAAATTAACAGCGTCCTTGTGCATTCCAGGCCACTAGAAATGCGTCTGTACCTTAGCCTGAGTCTTCTGTACACCTTAGTGACCGCCTGCAGTTAGTTTATGAGCTACCTGAAACACTGAACGTTACTGCTAACACAATCTGGTGCACTTCGGCCCATTTCCCTTCTGCAGTAACCTATCGGAGTCTCCATTTTAATTTTATGATTCTATCTTTAAGTTAATAACGTTCAACAATATATTCTGATTCCTTTTCTATGTGTGTGCAGGTGTATGTGCCTGTGAATGTGTGTGTATCTCTGTTGTAAGTCC
Source organism: Chiloscyllium plagiosum (assembly GCF_004010195.1). Lineage (NCBI taxonomy): Eukaryota > Metazoa > Chordata > Chondrichthyes > Orectolobiformes > Hemiscylliidae > Chiloscyllium > Chiloscyllium plagiosum. Next base: position 2,934 of record NW_025199351.1, read on the forward strand.
ATTAGCCTTTCTGGACTAAACACCTCTGCCTGATCCTCTCCCTGTTCAGGTTTTTCCTGCACCGTTACATCAAACAGGGTGTCAGTTCACTGAGCATCAAACCATTTGTCTTTTTCGTTCGTTTTTCCTTCCTGCTGTAACTTATGACAGTGGGATCTTGTTCCTACACAGTCTGGAAAAATTCCTGGGTAATTTTCTTTTAACTTACCTATTCCCTCGTCTTCCTTTGGCTTCTCCACCACAAGGGATGCCTATCCCACCTCGCCTCCTGCTTATTCGTTCCCAAGAACAAACTGTATTCCTGGAACAGACACTCTGTTACTCACTGTCACTGTTACTTCCCTAATTTTGATTTGGCATTCCATCCTGATGTTACACAAGGGAATGCTTAATTTCTCTCCCCATTCCATAAATTAACACGTTCTTGATTAACATGCCAGAAAGAGTGAAAAAACTTTCATCTCTTACTATTAGAGGGTGAGAGAAAGTGAGGGCTGCAGATGCTGGAGATGAGAGTTGAAAAATGTAGGGCTGGAAAAGCACAGCACGTCGGCAGCATCCGAGGGGCAGGAGCGTTGACGTTTCAGGCATAAATGCTTCATCAGTAAAGTGGGAGGTAAGGGAGGGGGAAGGAGGTTGAGAAATAAATGGGAGGGTTAAGGTGGAGCTGAGTGGCAGGGAGCTTGGAAGGCGATAGGTAAATGCAAGTGGGGTGTGATGGTGGTAGGTCGGAGAGGAGGGTGATATGACTCCGATCGGTAGTAGGGCAGCTGGAACACTCAAACTGCATAGCATCAACGTTGACTTCACCAAATTCCAAATCTCCCCTCCACCATCTTCTCCCAGATCCAACCGTTCAACTTAGCACTGCCCTCTTGGACTGCCCTAACTAGCTATCTTCATTTCCACCTAACGACTCTACCCCACCCTCCGACATATCACTATCACTCCCACCTACATCTTATTGCCTTCCCAGTGACCGTCCCACCAGCTCAGCTACTACCCTCGTATTTATCTTTCAGCCCCCTTGTCCCCCCACCATGTTCCTGACAATGGGTTTCTGCCTGATGTTCGATTGTCCTGCTGTTCGGATGCTGCCTGATCTGTTGTGCTTTTCCGGAGCCTCACTTCTCAACTATTAGAGACTGAGCAGATCCCATATCTCACAAAATTATAACTAGTTTGTCCATCTCCCCCTGTTCTTTCTGAGTAAACTTTATCTACAGAGGCGAATTCTTTAGAGAGATCAGGCACTGCCTCCATACCCAGCCCTTGCCTAGGCTGTGCAATTTCCTGCAGCTCCTCGGTCCACTTGGGGTCTCCTTTACCAGTTTCACTATTGCCACTGGGCTTAGCCTCTTCTACCGCATCTTTCCCCAAAGTGTCTTCCTTTAACGCCTAGCACGGTGTGTCCCAGCTTACTGCAGTGAAAACAACTTTTTCCCTGTGCCCTTCTTAAACCACCAGCACTGTAATTTTATGTGTTCCACTCCCTTATAGTGAGAGCACCTGAGGCCTTTCACCACCTTTCAACCCCCTTGGGCTTCTTTCTTCACCTGTGGTAAATTATTGCGAGCTACTGTTCGCTTTGTAATGTGTGATCGTCCCTTCTCCCACTTTCTATCCCTCACAGGATGAAATTCCTGCCAGAAGCTAAATGTCATCACATGCCACAATGCATATTTACCTGCTTTTTCTGCCGCGCTTCTCTCTTCTTGAACTTTCTATTCATTCACATGAATTCTTACTATGTCTGGAAGTAAGTCTTTTAACTTCTCCAGCAGATTAATCTCCCTTCAAGCCTCACAGGTCATATCCATTTTTAAGGCCAGCACCCACCTGTCAAAATGACTGTGGTTAATTCTTTCAAACTCAATATAAGTCTGACCTGGTTTAGTCTCTACCTTTCTGAACTTCTGTCTATATGCTTCTAGTACCAATTCATAACCAATCAAAATAGCCAATTTGACATCTTGATAATCTGTTGATCCCTCATTTGTCAGCGCTGCACATACCTCACCAGCTGTGCCCACCAGCTTAATCTGAACTAGCATTACCCACAAGTTCACAGAGAGAGAGAGCGCGAGAGAGAGAGAGCGCGAGAGAGAGAGAGCGCGAGAGAGAGAGAGCGCGAGAGAGAGAGAGCGCGAGAGAGAGAGAGCGCGAGAGAGAGAGAGCGCGAGAGAGAGAGAGCGCGAGAGAGAGAGAGCGCGAGAGAGAGAGAGCGCGAGAGAGAGAGAGCGCGAGAGAGAGAGAGCGCGAGAGAGAGAGAGCGCGAGAGAGAGAGAGCGCGAGAGAGAGAGAGCGCGAGAGAGAGAGAGCGCGAGAGAGAGAGAGCGCGAGAGAGAGAGAGCGCGAGAGAGAGAGAGCGCGAGAGAGAGAGAGCGCGAGAGAGAGAGAGCGCGAGAGAGAGAGAGCGCGAGAGAGAGAGAGCGCGAGAGAGAGAGAGCGCGAGAGAGAGAGAGCGCGAGAGAGAGAGAGCGCGAGAGAGAGAGAGCGCGAGAGAGAGAGAGCGCGAGAGAGAGAGAGCGCGAGAGAGAGAGAGCGCGAGAGAGAGAGAGCGCGAGAGAGAGAGAGCGCGAGAGAGAGAGAGCGCGAGAGAGAGAGAGCGCGAGAGAGAGAGAGCGCGAGAGAGAGAGAGCGCGAGAGAGAGAGAGCGCGAGAGAGAGAGAGCGCGAGAGAGAGAGAGCGCGAGAGAGAGAGAGCGCGAGAGAGAGAGAGCGCGAGAGAGAGAGAGCGCGAGAGAGAGAGAGCGCGAGAGAGAGAGAGCGCGAGAGAGAGCGAGCACGAGAGAGCGAGCACGAGAGAGCGAGCACGAGAGAGCGAGCACGAGAGCAGGAGAGCATGTGAATGAGAGCACATGAGAGCAAACTCCAGAGAGAGCAATAAGAGAATGACAGAACAACTGGTAAACAAATGGAGATACCACAAAGAGATGACAAGTTCCAGACAGAAAAAAGATCGCCAACAATGCAGAATGAAAAGGAAACATAAGTTAAAAGTTTAGTGCCAACACTGGCAGGGAGTTGCAGGGGGAAGAGTAGAAAGTAACAGTAGAATGGTGGGG
>NW_025199352.1:0-1930 GCF_004010195.1 Chiloscyllium plagiosum
CCCACTGTACAGTAACCATCACAACCCGACATACCTCACACAGCACAGTAACCATCACGTACCGACATACCTCCCACAGTACAGTAACCATGATGAACCGACATACCTCCCACTGTACAATAACCATTACACCCCGACATACCTCCCACTGTACAGTAACCATCATGGCCCTACATAAATCCTACTGCACAGTAACCGTCATCACCCGACATACCTCCCACTGTACAGTAACCATCACGGCCCGACATATCACCCACTGCACAGAAACCCTCACGACCCGACATCACTCCCAATGTACAGTCACCATAACGGCCCGACATATCTCCCACTGTACAGTAACCATCACGGGCCAACCTACCTCCCAGTGAATAGTAACCAACATTGTCCGACATACCTCCCTCTGTACAGTGACCATCACGGCCTGAAATACTCCCACTCTACAGTAAACAACACGGACCGAAAAATCTCCCACTGTACAGTAACCATCACTGCCCGACATACCTCTCACTATACAGTAACCGGCAAGGACCGACACACCTCCTACTGTACGTTTACCATCACGGTCTGACATACCTCCCACTGTACAGTAACCATCACAGGGCGGCATACCTCCCACTCCACAGTAACCTTTACGGACCGATATACCTCCCACTATACAGTAACCATCACAACCTGACATACTTCCCACTGTACAGTAACCATCACAGCCCGAAATACCTCCCACTCTACAGTAAACATCACAGATCGACATACCTCTCACTATACAGCAAACATCACGGCTCGACATACTTCCCACAGTACAGTAATAATCAGGGTCCGACATAACTCCCTCTTTTCGGTAATCATCACGACCCGACATACCTCTCACAGTACAGTAACCACCACGGTCCGACATACCTCCCGCTATACAGTAACCACCACGGCCCGACATACCGCCCACTGTACAGTAACCAACACGACCCGACATATCTCCCACAGTACAGTAACCATCAGGGCCAGACATACCTCCCACTGTACAGGAACCATCACGGCCCGACTTACCTCCCATTGCACAGTAACCATCACGGCCCGACACACCACCTAGTGTACGTTTATCATCACGGTCCGACATGCTTCCCACTGTACAGTAACCATCACAGGGCGACATACCTCCCACTCCACAGTAACCATAACGGCCCGATTTCCCTCCCACTAGACAGTAACCATCACAACCTGACATACATCCCACTGTACAGTAACCATCACAGCCTGACATACCTACCACTGTACAGTAACCATCATGGATCGACATACCTCCCACTGTACAGTTAACATCACGGCCCGACATACCTCTCACTGTACAATAACTGGCAAGGACCGACACACCTCCTACAGTTCGTTTACCCATCACGGTCCGACATACCTCCCACTGTACAGTAACCATCACAGGGCGACATACCTCCCACTCCACAGTAACCAACACGGCCCGATATACCTCCCACTATACAGTAACCATCACAACCTGACATATATCCCACTGTACAGTAACCATCACAGCCTGACATACCTACCACTGTACAGTAACCATCATGGATCGACATACCTCCCACTGTACAGTAAACATCACGGCCCGACATACCTCTCACTGTACAATAACTGGCAAGGACCGACACACCTCCGACAGTTCGTTTACCCATCACGGTCCGACATACCTCCCACTGTACAGTAACCATCACAGGGCGACATACCTCCCACTCCACAGTAACCATCACTGCCCGACATACCTCCCACAGTACAGTAACCATCACAGCCCGAAATACCCCCCACTGTACAGAAACCATCAAGGACCGACATACCTCTCACTATACAGCAACCATCACTGCTCGACATACTTCCCACAGTACAGTAACAATCACGGCCCGACATAACTCCCTCTTTACGGTAATCATCA
>NW_025199352.1:5172-6000 GCF_004010195.1 Chiloscyllium plagiosum
CAACCTGCACCGGCCGCTGGCACACTCTATACACCCGCCTCACTCTGCACTGGGCCGCTGTCACACCCTTTCCCCCCCGCCTCACTCTGCACCGGGCCGCTGTCACACCCTACACACCCCCGCCTCGCTGCGCACCAGGCCGCTGTCACAACGCTCTACACCCCCCACCACGCTGTGCACCAGGCAGCTGCCACCATCATCTGCACCCTCGCCAATCTCTGCACCCTCGACACGCTCTGCACCCGGTTGCTGCCACAGTGCATGCCCCTGCCTCACTCTGCACTATACAGCTGCTGCCATTGTCTGCACCCCTGCCAAGCTCTGCACCCTCGCCTCACTGTGCACTTTCGACATGCTCTTCACTGGGATGCTGGTGTTCCCATTTCAGAAGCTGAGAGTTGGAGGCTGTGCCCACATGTCCAAGGCTGAATGTTTTAGAAGACCGAAAAAGGAAAATAAAACCACAGACGGGAGGAAAATAATAAAAGGAAAAGAGTGTGTGGATCTGATGAGCCATGGCTGGAGCATCCTACTCTGCTGCCAACATGCCAGAAATGCTCATCTGTTTCCTCTTATCCTTCTAGACTATTCCTGATCATAATTGTCTCAACCCTCTGTACTTAGTTTCTGACATGTTGGTGATGGATTCTCTGTATTTGATATGAAAATTTTTGCGTGTTTCCATTAAATCTGTACTACTCCTTTTCTACTGTAAAGAGAATAACCTCTGCTTCAATATAAAAGTCACAGCTGTAGCGTTGACCTCCACAGCTACTTGGACTCCATAGCCTTCCATTGTTGAGAATTCCACATGTTCATTACCCTTTG
>NW_025199353.1:0-1828 GCF_004010195.1 Chiloscyllium plagiosum
GTGTTCCCCGTATGGGTCAGTGTCTACGTGTTTTCCATGTTGATCAGTGTCTGCGTGTTCCCCGGGTCGGTTGGTCAGTGTCTGTGTGTTCCCCTTGTTGGTCAGTGTCTGTGTGTTCCCCTTGTTGGTCAGTGTCTGTGTGTTCCCCGTATCGGTCAGTGTCTGTGTGTTCCCCGTGTCGATCAGTGTCTGTATGTTCCCTGTGTTGATCAGTGTCTGTATGTTCCCTGTGTCGATCATTGTCTGTGTGTTCCTCGTGTCGATCACTGTCTGTGTGTTCCCCGTGTCGATCAGTGTCTGTATGTTCCCTGTGTCGATCAGTGTCTGTATGTTCCCTGTGTCGATCTGTGTCTGTGTGTTCCCCATGTCGATCAGTGTCTGTGTGTTCGACTTGTCGATCAGTGTCTGTGTGTTCCCCGTGTCGGTCAGTGTCTGTGTGTTCCCCGTGTCGATCAGTGTCTGTATGTTCCCTGTGTCGATCAGTGTCTGTGTGTTCCTCGTGTCGGTCAGTGTCTGTGTGCTCCCCGTGTCGGTCAATGTCTGCGTGTTCCCCATGTCGGTCAGTGTCTGTGTGTTCCTCGTGTCGATCAGTGTCTGTGTGTTCCTCGTTTCGATCAGTGTCTGTGTGTTCCCCTTGTCGGTCAGTGTCTGTGTGTTCCCCGTGTCTATCAGTGTCTGTGTGTTCCCCATATCGGTCAGTGTCTGTGTGTTCCCCGTGTCGGTCAGTGTCTGTGTGTTCCCCGTGTCGGTCAGTGTCTGCGTGTTCCCTGTGTCGATCATTTCTGTGTGTTCCCCGTGTCTGTAGTACCTGTGTGTTCCATGTGTCTATTAGTGTCTGCGTGTTCCCCGTGTCGATCAGTGTCTGCGTGTTCGGTCAGTGTCTGTGTGTCCCCTATGTCGATCAGTGTCTGTGTGTGCCCCGTATCGATCAGTGTCTGCGTGCTCCCCGTGTCGATCAGTGTCTGCGTGTTCGGTCAGTGTGTGCGTGTTCCCTGTGTCGATCAGTGTCTGTGTGTTTCCCGTGTCGGTCAGTGTTGTGTGTCCCCTATGTCGATCAGTGTCTGTGTGTGCCCCGTATCGATCAGTGTCTGTGTGCTCCCCGTGTCTGTCAGTGTCTGCGTGCTCCCCGTGTCGGTCAGTGTCTGTGTGTTCCTCGTGTCGGTCAGTGTGTGCGTGTTCCCTGTGTCGATCAGTGTCTGTGTGTTTCCCGTGTCGATCAGTGTCTGTGTGTTCCCCGTGTCGATCAGTGTCTTTGTGTGCCCCATGTCGATCAGTGTCTGTGTGTTCCTTGTGTCGGTCAGTGTCTGTGTGTTCCCCGTGTCGATCAGTGTCTGTGTGTTCCCTGTGTCGGTCAGTGTCTGTGTGTTCCCCGTGTCGGTCAGTGTCTGTGTGTTCCCCGTGTCGATCAGTGTCTGTGTGTTCTCCCTGTCGGTCAGTGTCTGTGTGTTCCCCGTGTCGGTCAGTGTCTGTGTGCACCCGTGTCAGTCAGTGTCTGTGTGCACCCGTGTCAGTCAGTGTCTGTGTGCACCCGTGTCGATGAGTGTCTGCGTGTTCGGTCAGTGTCTGTGTGTTCCCTGTGTCGATCATGTCTGCGTGCTCCCCGTGTCGATCAGTGTCTGCGTGTTCGGTCAGTGTGTGCGTGTTCCCTGTGTCGATCAGTGTCTGCGTGTTCCCCGTGTCGGTCAGTGTCTGTGTGTTCCCCGTGTCGGTCAGTGTCTGTGTGCACCCGTGTCGATGAGTGTCTGCGTGTTATGTCAGTGTCTGTGTGTTCCCCGTGTTGGTCAGTGTCTGTGTGTTCCCCGTGTCGATCAGTGTCTGTGTGTTCCCC
>NW_025199353.1:4461-6000 GCF_004010195.1 Chiloscyllium plagiosum
ATGTTCAACAAGGTTCCTCATGGTAGACTGGTTAGCAAGGTTTGATCACATGAAATAGAGGGAGAACTCACCATTTGGATACAGAACTGGCTCAAAGGTAGAAGACAGAGGGTAGTGGTGGAGAGTTGCTTTTCAGACAAGAGGCCTGTGATCAGTGGTGCGTCATGAGGATCAGTGCTGGGTCCACTGCTTGTCATTTATATAAATGGTATGGGTGTGAACATAGGAGGTATAGTTAGGTTTGCAGATGACACCAAAATTGGAGGTGGATTGGACAGCCAAGAAGTTTACCTCAGAGTATAACAAGATCTTGATCAGATGGGCCAATGAGTAGCAGATAGAGTTTAATTTAAATAAATGCGAGGTGCTGTATTTTGGAAAGACAAAATCAGGGCAGGACTTCTACACTTCATGGCAATGTCTTGGGGAGTGTTGCTGAACAAAGACATTGGAGTGCAGGTTCATGGTTCCTTGAAATTGGAGTCACAGGTAGATAGGATAGTGAAGAGCGTGTTTAGTATGCTTTCCTTTATTGGTCAGAGCACTGAGTATCAGAGTTGGGAGGTCATGTTGCAGCTGTACAGGACATTGGTTTGGCCACTTTTGGAATACTGTATTCAATTCTGGTCTCCCTCCTAAAAGAAGGGTGTTATGAAATGTGAAAAAGAGTTCAGAAAAGATTTACAAGGATGTTGCCAGGGTTGGAGGGTTTGAGTTACAGGAAGAGGCTGAGTAGGCTGGGGCTGTTTTCCTAAGGGCATCAGAGGCTGAGAGGTGACCCAATAGAGATTTATAGAATCATGAAGGGCATGGGTAGTGTGCCTAGACAAGGGTAGAGGAATCCAAAACTAAATGGCATATGTTTAAGGTGAGAGGGGAAAAATATAGAAGAGACCCAAGGGACAACATTTTCATGCAGAGGGTGGTACGTGTGTGGAATGAGATGCCAGATGAAGTGGTGCAGGTACAATTAGAACATTTAAAAAGCATCTGGATGAGTATATGAATAGGAAGGGTTTAGAAGTACATGGGCCAGATGTTGGCAATGGGACTAGATTTATTTAGAATATCTGGTCGGCATGGACGAATTGGACTGAAGGTTCAGTTTCCATGCTGTACAGTTCTATGACTAAGTCTTACACATTTTATCGTATCCAAAACACCTGTGTTATTGTGTTTGGTGCTTGAAAAACTGCTGACCTAAAGCAGCTTGGAAAGAGGAGGGTTTCTGCAGAATTTCCGACAATGCAACATTATAAACAGGCATGACAGATATGCTCCATTCGGAATGGTACGTCAAAAGAAAGCCCCACAGAAAATCTCCCCTCCTTGATGGCCTCCAAATCAGCAGTCAATAACTTCAAACGTTAATTAAGTGTCTGACAACATCAAGAGATTTACACTTTATCCCACTACAGTGCTTAAAATCTGATTCATTACAAGAATGCAGCACTGGAATAAAATTTGAGCTCTTGACATTGATTACAGCATCAAACTTGCAGTTCAAGACTGAAGAAACAGAAACAAATGTACATAAAT
>NW_025199354.1:0-618 GCF_004010195.1 Chiloscyllium plagiosum
GACGAGCTTGGTTATGATGTCTTATGGTTTGGACACAGTGGATCTGCACAGAGTAGATGGGAAGAAACTTTGTCCATTCATAAAAGATGCTGGACCAAAGAGCACAATGTTAAAGAAGCAGGGTGTTAGGGTGTGGAATACACTGCCTGGAAATGTTGGGCAGGCAGGTTCAACTGAAGCTGCAAAGCATATTATTATTTGGATGGAAATAGGGTGCAGGGTCAGGAGGGAAAGTTAGGGAATGGCACTAAGGCATAACATCATGAGCATCGTCTGCAAACCATTGGCCATCTTCTATATGACAATGACTCTGTGATTGAGTTCACTGAGGGAGTCTGGGTTGCTATGGCCGTCTACAGTACACATTGTAGCCGGGAGCTATGCAGAGGGATGGTGTGGATTCCATCCTTCCCATTACAAGGGGATCTCTTACCACCCACCATTGTCATGGTTTCATAGGCAGATACCTCTACTGATGCGGCAGCTACATTAATTCACCTTCCTTGGCCATCAGTTTCTCAAATAGGACTCAAACTCACAGCTTCTGGGTCAGAGGCAGGGACATTACCAATTGCATTCCAAATCCTGCGATGGTAAAGTGCAAAATGGGATATGCAG
>NW_025199354.1:1060-3586 GCF_004010195.1 Chiloscyllium plagiosum
TGATCTCCCTCTATATTGCATAACATCGCAGTATATCCCTCTATATCCCACTGTGTGATCTCCCTGTATATTGCATAATGTTGCAGTATATCCCTCCATATCCCATTGTGTGATTTCCCTGTATATTGCATAATGTTGCAGTATATCCCTCCATATCCCATTGTGTGATTTCCCTGTATATTGCATAATGTTGCAGTATATCCCTCCATATCCCATTGTGTGATTTCCCTGTATATTGCATAATGTTGCAGTATATCCCTCCATATCCCATTGTGTGATTTCCCTGTATATTGCATAATGTTGCAGTATATCCCTCCATATCCCATTGTGTGATTTCCCTGTATATTGCATAATGTTGCAGTATATCCCTCCATATCCCATTGTGTGATTTCCCTGTATATTGCATAATGTTGCAGTATATCCCTCCATATCCCATTGTGTGATTTCCCTGTATATTGCATAATGTTGCAGTATATCCCTCCATATCCCATTGTGTGATTTCCCTGTATATTGCATAATGTTGCAGTATATCCCTCCATATCCCATTGTGTGATTTCCCTGTATATTGCATAATGTTGCAGTATATCCCTCCATATCCCACTGTGTGATCTCCCTCTATATTGCATAATGTTGCAGTATATACCTCTATATCCGACTGTGTGATCCCCCTCTAAATTGCATTATGTTGCAATATATACCTCAATATCCCACTGTGTGATCTCCCTCTATATTGCATAATGTTGCAGTATATCCCTCTATATCCCACTGTATGATCTCCCTCTGTATTGCTTAATGTTGCAGTATATCCCTCTACATCCCACTGTGTGATCTCCCACTATATTGCATAATGTTGCAGAATATCCCTCTATATCCCACTGTGTGATCTCCCTCTATATTGCATAATGTTGCAGTATATCCTTCTATATCCCACTGTGTTATCTCCCTCCATATTGCATAATGTTTCAGTATATCCCTCTATATCCGACTGTGTGATCTCCCTCTATATTGCATAATGTTGCAGTATATCCCTCTATATCCCACTTTGTCATCTCCTTCTATATTGCATAATGTGCAGTATATCCCTCCATATCTCACTGTGATCACCCTCTATATTGCATAACATCTCAGTGAGTCCCTCTATATCCCACTGTGTGATCTCCCTGTATATTGCATAATTTTGCAGTATATCCCTCTATATCCCACTGTGTGATCTCCCTCTATATTGCATATCATCGCATTGTATCTCTCTATATTCCACTGTGTGATCTCCCTCTATGTTGCATAACATCGCATTGTATCCCTCTATATGCCACTGTGTTATCTCCCTCCATATTGCATAATGTTGCAGTATATTCCTCTTTCTCCGACTGTGTGATCTCCCTCTATGTTGCATAATGTGCAGTATATTCCTCCATATCTCACTGTGTGATCTCCCTCTATAGTTCGTAACATCGCATTGTATCCCTCTACATCCCAATGTGTGATCTGCCTCTATATTGCATAACATCGCAGCGTGTCCCTCTATATCCCACTGTGGGATCTCCCTCTATATTGCATAATGTTGCAGTGTCTCCCTCTATATTCCATTGTGAGATCTCCCTCTATATTGCATAACATGACAGTGTGTCCCTCTATATCCCACTGTGTGATCTCCCTCTATGTTGCATCTCATCGCAGTGTATCCCTCTATGTTGTATAAAATCGCAGTGTGTCCCTCTATATCCCATTGTGTGAGCTCCCTCTATATTGCATATTGTTGCAGTGTATCCCTTTATATCCCATTGTGTGAGCTCCCTCTATATTCCATATTGTTGTAGTGTATCCCTTTATATCCCATTGTGTGAGCTCCCTCTATATTGCATATTGTTGTAGTGTATCCCTTTATATCCCATTGTGTGAGCTCCCTCTGTATTGCATAATGTTGCAATGTATCCCTTTATATCTGATAACATCCCAGTGTGTGTCCCCTCTAAATCCCACATGTCCTAGTATGTTTCCTCTGTTGAACATTGTTTCCCTGTGTGGACCCTCTATATTCCATTGCTTCCTCGAGACTGTCTCCCCTTGATATTCTGTTTGTCCTGCAGTACTCTGTGTGATGTGTCTTTCCCCAAGCAGATAATGAATGGATAATGTTTTCTCTTTCCAGTTTCCATCCATGTGTGAGAAGATGAGAATCCGGCTCATTGACTGGTGAGTCTCTTCTCGTCTCTACTGTTCTGCATCTGTTGATGGGTACTGTTCACAGGAAAGACGAAGCTGACCTTAGTGGGGGTAGGGTTCTAGAAATCTGGCAGGAGATTCAATGCAGCGGTATGTGTCTTTGTCGTTTTTATAAATGACGGATGAGGAGGTTTAGGGGTGGGTTAGTAAATTTGCAGATGACACAAAGGTTGGAGGTGTCGCTGATAGTATAGAGGGCTACTGCAGGCTGCAGCGCGACATAGACAGAATGCAGAGCTGGGCTGAGAAATGGCAGATGGAGTTCAACCTGGATAAATGCGAAGTGATGCATTTTGGAAGGTC
>NW_025199354.1:4989-6000 GCF_004010195.1 Chiloscyllium plagiosum
GTGCAAAGAAGGTTTACCAGGATGCTGCCTGGACTGGAGGGCTTGCCTTTTGAAGAAAGGTTGAATAAGCTCAGACGTTTCTCTCTGGAGAGAAGGAGGAAGAGCGGTGACCTGATCGAGGTGTCGGAAATAATGAGAGGAATGGATAGAGTCAATAGCCAGAGACTTTTCCCCAGGGCAGGATTGACTGGTGCAAGAAGTCATAGTTTGAAGATATTAGGAGGAAGGTATAAAAGAGACATCAGAGGAAGGTTCTTTACACAGAGAGCTGTGAATGCATGGAATGCTTTGCCAGCTGAGGTGGTGGAAGCAGAGTCATTGGGGACATTTAAGCGACTGCTGGACATGCACATGGATAGCAGTGAATTGAGGAGTGCATAGGTTAAGTTACTATATTTTACATTAGGATTAAATCTCTGCACAACGTTGTGGGCCAATGGGCCTGTTCTGTGCTGTACTTTTCTATGTGCTATATGTTCTATGATATTGTAGAATCATAAGATTATTTAATAGGTGCAGGCTAAGAAGCTGTTCGGTCCATCAATGCTGCCAGCTCTCTCATCCCCGTGCCCTGCCATTTCCCCATAACTCTGCAGTTGCTTTTTCTTCAGGTGTTTCTTGTATTCCTTTTTTGAATGCCTCAATTGAGTCTGCCTCCACCACACTCTCATACAGTTTAGTCCCCTTGCTGTGGGATAAAAGCTGTCTAAATGACTTCATTTTGTCAATCATTTTTACTCTCTGCTCTCTGGCTCCTAGTTCCTCAACCAATGGCAACAATACCTCACGATCTAAACTCCCAAGTAGATGCACGGACTAGCAGGCACAACAACTTCCTAGGGTGGCTCTGGAAATCCAACACGTCCATAAGGACACTCACCAACTTCTACAGATACACCATTGAGACCATACTGTCCGGGTGTATATCGGCCTGGTATGGCAACTGCTCTGCCCAGGACCGTAGGAAACTACAGAAGGTGGTGTGCACAGCCCAGACCATCACGGAAGCCA
>NW_025199355.1:0-982 GCF_004010195.1 Chiloscyllium plagiosum
TGAACCTGAGAAAATGAGTGAGAGTCTCAATGATTACTTTGCATTAGTGTCCGCTGAGGAAGGGGAGGTGAAGAATGCTGAAATTAGAGGTAGAAGTTTGTTTACTCTGGATCATGTTGATATAAGGAGGAAAGATGTGTTGGGTAGGCTAAAGGATATTATGGTGGACAAATCCCCAGGACCAGATGGGATCTATCCCAAGCTGCTGAGGGAGGCAAGAGAGGAAATAGCTGGGGTCCTGACAGATATCTTTGTAGCATCCTTACATACAGGTGAGGTGCCGGAGGACTGGAGGGTTGTTCATGTTGTCCCCCTGTACAAGAAGGGTAGTAGGGATATTCCAGGTAACTACAGACCAGTGAGCCTGAAGTCAGTAGTGGGAAAGTTGCTGGAGAAGGTACTGAGGGATAAAATCTATTTATATTTGGAAACGAATGGGCTTATCAGTGATAGGCAACGTGGATTTGTATGGGGGTAGATTGTGCCTTACCAACCTAATAGAATTCTTTTGAGGAAGTGACCAAGTTGATAGATGAAGGAAGGACTGTAGATGTCATACACATGGACTTTAGTAAGACATTTGATAAGGTTCCCCATGGTAGACTAATGGAGAAAGTGAAGTCACATGGTGTGCAGGGTGTTCCAGCTAGGTGGATAAAGAACTGGTTGAGCAACAGGAGACAGAGAGTAGTAGTTGAAGGAAGTTTCTCGAAATGGAGAAAGGTGACCAGTGGTGCTCCATGGGGATCAGTGCTGGGGCCACTGTTGTTTGTGATATACATAAATGATCTGGAAGAGGGCACTGTTGGTATGATCAGCAAGTTTGCAGATGACACGAAGATTGGTGGAGGAGCAGAAAGCATAGGGGACTGTCAAAGAATACAGGAGAATATAGATAGACTGGAGAGTTGGGCGGGAGAAGTGGCAAATGGAGTTCAATCCAGACAAATGTGAGGTGATGCATTTAGGCAAGTCTAATTCT
>NW_025199355.1:5011-6000 GCF_004010195.1 Chiloscyllium plagiosum
GGGGTGTGGGGGGAGAGGGGGGCGTTTTTGAGGCAGGGTGGGGCTTGAGGCGGGATAGGATAGGGAGGGGCGTCAGTGGTTAAGGTGGAGGTGGGTAGACGGACAGTCAGTGGGTAATGATGTACCGTTAACTTTCCCAGAGTGGGGCAGAAACAAGCGGATTGCTGACGGTTGCCCAGCCTCAGCCCCGGGTGCCCCCGTGTCACCGCACATGGCGGAGCCGGGAACGTGAGCAACGTGTCCGCAGGGAGGCTGTCAAGGCTCTGACTTACTTGTAGGTGAGTCCATCGGAGGAGGCGAACAGTATCTGCGCGGTGAGACCGTCCTCGGGCACATAGCCGGTACCGCCGCTGATGAGGTAGTCGGCCATGCTGCAGAGACACAGAGAGAGAGAGAGAAGGGGCACAGGCCGTCAGAATGAGGGAGAGCGCGAGTGAAACCCGCGGGCCCACACGGGGCGGGGCCTGTCTGCCTGCCGGCTCGGGCACGCCTGAGCTCGCGACCCCGGACCGAGTGCGCGTGCACGGATACCCCAGCCACCTCTTCACCCCCCCCCCCCGGTCCAAAGTGCGCACGCGCAGCTCACAACGACTGCGCCGTTTTATTGCGATGTTAACTGTCGCTGTGAATGTGCTAAACCCTAGCGGAGTCGAACTTGTCTTTGCCAAGAATGGTTAAGTAGTAGCGGCTCTGTTTTATTGTTGTTTTTTTAATGAATTTCAGATCATTTTTGGGTTCGCCGAATTATTAAAGACGGGGGACGGTAAGAGAACGGGAAGGAGGCCATTTGGCCCATCGTGTTTGCATCAGGAGAAAGTGGGTGCTGCAGATCAGAGTCGAGAGTGTGGTGCTGGAAAAGCACAGCAGGTCAGGCAGTATCCAAGGATGGTGCTGGAAAAGCACAGCAGGTCAGGCAGTATCCAAGGAGTAGGAAAATGAGTCGACGTTTCGGACAAAAGCCCTTCATTCAGGAATCCTCAGCAACGTGT
>NW_025199356.1:0-6000 GCF_004010195.1 Chiloscyllium plagiosum
ACCTTTCCTTCCTCTTCACCACATACCATGCGTTCATTTGCACTGGAGCTTTGGGTCTCACCTTGGTCTATAACATTATCCAAAACCATTGTATTCTTTAGAGAATCTTGTTTCACATTCCCTTGTGCTACTTCCTCTGACTTTTCATTCAATTTGTGCCTTTCTCTTTCATTGTTTTCTACAAAATCACTTTCAAACCCTTCTGACAGCTGAGTATCTCCCTCAAATTCTTTATTGCTACTGTACTCTTTCACTTGCCTCACCTCTTCCTCATTACTCACTGACAGACTCTCCTTAGCTGTTACCTCTTCTGTTATTGTAGCTTCTTCTTTTATGGGTGTTCCTTGGTCGTCTTTGCTGTCTATTACTTCATAAACACCTTCAGTATTAGTTTCTGATTTGCCCTTGTTAGTTTCTTCTTCGTTTTGTGTTTGGTTCCCTTGGTCAATCTCTTGGACTACAGCACTTAAATCACACTCAGTTTGTTGAAATCCCATCTTTTCCTCCATTTCATCCCTCTCTTTTTTTGTTGTTCCCAAATTAGGAAATACTCCTTTTGACTCTTCACCTAGGCTGACCTCCTTCCCCATTTCTTGCACAGTTCCCTTAAGGTTTGTGCAAAGTAGTTTCTCACCTTTCAGTTCACACTGGACCTCATCCTCGTCTTCTCTGACACTGACCACCCCCACCACTTCTATGGCATCTTTGGCCTTCTCCACTTCTTTGGGCAATATGACCTCATCCATCATCCCCTCATTGGGATGTTTGGTCTTCTCCTCTCTGGGATCTTTGACCCCGTCCTCTACCTCTTCAAGGGGACCTTTGAACTCATCCTTTCTGGTGGCTTGGACATTATTCTCCTCTGCTTTGGTACAAGTGATCTCAACCTCCTTACATTCTTGGTGACTTTTCACCATCTCCTTTCTGAAGCCTTTGGCTTTATCCTCCTCTTCAGAGTGTTTGTCCACACTATCCTCCTCTCTGAGCCCTTTGGCATTATCTTCCTCTCTGATGTCTTTGAACTTGCCATTCTCTTCTTGGGGACCTTGAACCCTAACCCCATCCTCCTCAACAGGACCTCTGGCTTCACTGTCCTCCATTTCCTGGGGATCTTTGACCTCACGTCCTTCTTCAGTTAGACCTTTGACCTCACCCTCTTCTTCAATCGGAACTTTGACCTCACTCTCCTCTTCACCAGATTCCCTAGCACTGGAGCTTTCACTTTCACCTCTCTTTTCCCTGAACTCACTATTAACTATCCCAGGAACTGGCACCACCTCTTCACAATCTTCAATCTCATTTTGACCTGCACTGTCATCAGTTTCATCCTCTTTCTCTCCTTGACTCCTGATCTCATTGCACTTGATGCCTTTGATCTCATCCTCATAATTCCTCGGACTTTCCACCTCCCTGTCTTTCCCCTGTTCAATCTCCTCTTCTTTATCCCCTTCGTGACCTTTGCCCTCATCAGAACTAAGACCTTTGATTTCCCTTTCATCATCCTGGTTTTTGATGATCATATCCTCATTCTTTCTCTGACTCCTGGCTTCACCAGTGTCTTGGATATTTTCCTCATCTTCTTCATGCCACTTTACCTCATCCCCTTGGTAATTCTTGTCATCACCAAAGGCCTGATTCCCAACCTCAATTGCTGCTTTATTTTCCTCTCCAATCAGTGTCATTTCCTGAAGACAACTGGCTTCCAAATTACCTTCTACCTTTCCTTGGAGCACTGCCTGACTGGTTCTGTCAACTTCCTCTACACCTGGATTTGACTTGACTTCATCAATGATTGGTTCCTCCTCTGATCCCAGGTCCATCACTTCTCCTTCCTGTAAATCACCTTCCGCCTTGCCTGTCACAGTTGGTTCACCTTTCCATTCTTCATTATGGCTAAAAGGCTGTTTTACTTCATCATCTACTATTGGACTTCTTGCTCCAATCAGATGGCAAGTGACCTTTTCACCTAACTCCACCTCCTGTTGGTCTGTCTGCGTTAGTGAATAATTTCCAATCTCAGTTTTTTCTGCAATTTCCTCCACTTCTTTCTCTAGCTGTACAAAGGTTGTGCCCACTAACTGCTCCCTTCCTTCTCCATTTTTAACTTTGTCCTGTATTGAGCTAACCATGAGATCCATGTCCCCTCCACCGGACTTAGACTTTTCATTCTGACCAATTGCAATATCCAGCACACACCCTGTTTCTCCACTCGCTGTGCCTAACTCATTGTTAAGATTCCCTGTGCAGATTTCACTCTCGTTTGTTGTAGGATGGAACCCAATGTCCCTCATGGCCACCCGCTCCTCACCCATCTCTTTGTTCATTGTCTCATCTAATTCCTTCTCTCTGACATGAACAACTTCAGCAGACTGCTCCTGCATCCCAGTCAAGTCATCCTCTCTCATCTGAATTGATCCTACTCCCTCTTGGGTGACCTTTTTTTCCTCATTCCTCGACTCTTCCTGTAAATCACACCCACACGTGTCCTGCTGCAGAGTTTCTATCGCATTTTCCAGCACTTGTTGCACGACTTTTTGAGTTTCCTCCACAATGGTTCGATTGTCAGCTTCTGCCTCGGCACTGTCATTACACAGGACATCTATGTCATTTCTAAATTCTGGATAATTTTCCTTCCTCATCCCTCCATGAGATCTCGGGTCTCCAACTTCAGTCTGGCTTCTCTCATTATGATCAAGCTTCTGTTTGACATTTTCCTGCATATGTTTCTCATTCACTCCAAGGTCACTCTCACTCTCACTCTCCTCCATGCTACCACAGCATTGGATTCCTCCTCCAGATCCCAGGGCATGCCATATTTCCTCAGATACCTCTTTACCTCCAAGACTTTGTGTGTCACATGCACTTTGTTTTCCATCATCAAGATTAGCTGCAGCACGTTCTACCTGGTCGGCATCTCCGTTATCTCTTACAGTCACTGCTGGTGCCTCACCCTCAGTCAGTTCGTCATACTCCTCATTTATGTCCTTTTCTTGAACATTATTCATTAACATCTCCCGATTCCCAGTCTCCTCCATCTGTTCATCAATTCCAGTATTCTGCAAGACTCCTCTTTGCCCAACAGTCTCCAAAATCTCATTCCTCATTTGCAGTACGTGGCCTTCTCCTATAAGGACCATTGGAAGAGGTGAAGACATTATGTCCCCAAGTGAACCATTCAAAATTATGAATTTCCTTGACAATATTCCAATTTGCCAAACATTTATAATATCCCCATTTTTTTCAGTTGTCATTTTTATAATACATGGTACAAAAAATAATACCCCTGTAGTCTTCAAAAGGGACTTCAGTGCTCTGTTTGAAATTGAATATTGTCAGAGAAATTAATTTGCTCCAATTTTTTAAAAATGATCATGTGGTAAACAGACCAAAACCAGCCAAATTACCTTTAGTTCAGGAAAGGAGGGACAGAACCAGTAAATCACTTTCAAAGTCTACAGAGGCCTTAACCCACTTTGATACCTCTTCGCAAAAAGAAGATATTGAGTTATCTCCACATACAAAGCTGGGTTGAATCACATTGAGCGATAACCACCCCTTCCCTCTTGCCACTACCATCCACCCTCACCTCGATTTCAGTGAAAACTTGCCACAAGGTGAACTCCGCCCCCCACCCCACAAAATGAACGGAGAGAGTTGACTTTGAATGTTACATCCTTCTTAGAACACCTTGTCAAAGTTCCCTTCAAATTGATGCACATGGCAAAATTTATTTGTTTTGAATGGTAGATTTATATTTCCACCTCAGAACAGCAGTCTGCAATACTGTGACTGCAAGCCACCAGCCAGCCTAGGCTAGAAGGCCCTGTGTCCCCGTACCCATACCAGATAGCTATGCCAATCCTACTGTCTACTCACCGACACCTGCTTCTCTGTATCTTTTCTGCACCCATCACAGGCACACCCATTTCTGACAATGTGTTTGCAGTTCCAGAGTCCCTATTCTGGATGTTTAAAGCCACAGCTGAACAACCATGACTCTAGGTGTTTATCAGGGCCCCATGAAGATTAGGTGGAGGCAGATGTATATCCCTTGTGCCATTTGGGTAAATGTTCAGTCATAGAGGTCTACAGCAAAGGCCCATTGGCCCATCCAGTCTGCGTCAGTCAAAAGCTGCCACCTAACTATCCTAATCCCATTTTCCAACACTTGGCCCATAACCTTGTATACCTTGGTAGTGCAACTATACATTTGCCATTGATCAGCCCATCTGACCTACCTGCGTGTCTATATCCTCCTTGATCTAAGCATATCCTCCTCATTACAGAGCAACCTCGATTATCCAGCATTCAATTATCTGGATTTTGGATTATCTGACAAGATTGCAAAGTCTCAATGCTTGACTAAACTATTTATTCCAGCATTTGATTATCCAGCATTCGATTAACCGAACAAAATACTCCCTGCCCATGTCCTTTGGATAATCAAGGTTCCTCTGTATTTACCACCACACCAATTTTCTGATCAAGAATTTTCTGATTAACTATCCTCCATTCAATTTAAATCGTTTATATATCAAACAAACAGTAGGGTCCCAATTGCGATCCATGCTGAACCCCACTGGACACAGACTTCCAGTCAGAACAGCATCCCTGAACAGTCACCCTCTGCTTCCTGTCACTCTGCCAAATCAGGTTCTAAATTGCCATATTTTCTTAGATCCCATAGGCTCTTACCTAACTGTCAGCCTTCCAGCGGGACCTTATCAACGTTCTTGTTGAAGTCCAAGCAGATTACATCAAATGCATTGCCTCATCTACAGCATCTGCAGTCCTTACTATCTCATCTACACATCTGGTTACATCTTAGAAAAATTCAACCAAGTTGGTCAGGCATGACCTGCCTTAACAAAGGCCAAATTGCCGGCTAAGTAACAAACAGTGTGGATCAGGCTGTGCCAGTCTGATAACTGGAAGAATCAACTGGCAGCATGTATATATGTAACAAACTGGCCGTTTATTATGACTATTATTAATTGACCTTGACAGCTTTGATGGAGACAATGTAGAAGGCATTGTACTCTGTATCAAACCATGTGCTGTACCTGTCCTGAGTGCATTTGATGGTTACAGTGTAGGTGGAGCTTTAATCTGTATCTGACCCTTCCCTGTACTTGCCTTGGGAATGCTTGAGGGAGACAAGATAAATGGAGCTTTACTCTGTATCCAACCACTTGCAGTCTGTCCTGGAAGAATTTAATGGGGACAGTTTCGAGAGCACGTTACTCTGTATTTGAACCTGTGCTAAACTTGTCCTAGGACAATTTGATACAGACAGTATAGAGGAAGTTTTACACTGCTGTATCTGTCCTGGGCAGTTCAATGGAACAACATAGAGGGATTTTACTCTGTATTTAATGACTTGCTGTTGGAGGGTTTGATGGAAGAGAGTAGATAGAGCTTTAATCTGTACCCTGTAGTATAACTGCATTGGAATTGTTTGATGGGGCTTTAGGGACAGTTTTACCCTGCATCAAATGCTATGCTATACCTATCCTGGGACCGTTTGGTACAGACTACGTATAAGGAGCTTTGCTCTTTATCTAACCCTGCACAGTACCTGCATTACTCTATCAGTTCCGCAGGTCGAAGAACATCACAGAATTAGTTCCCCAGGCCAGCTGTATCACCGAATCATTTCAGCCATTGTACATATTGTGGTCCTTCTTTCTATTAGATCCCCAACATATAGACCCACCTGTGGGATTAGTAGATCCTAAAAGAAAGGGTTAAAGTGCACATTTGTAAAACCCTGTCTCACTGCCCTCACACACTTCTCACACACTCACTCCGCTCACACACTCACTGCACTCACACACTCACTGCTCTCACACACTCACTGCTCTCACACACTCACTGCTCTCACACTCACTGTTCTCACGCACTCACTGTTATCACACTCCTCCTGCTTTAACACACGCACTGCTGTCACACACTCACTGGTCTCACACTCTCATTGCTCATACACACACACTGATCTCC
>NW_025199357.1:0-604 GCF_004010195.1 Chiloscyllium plagiosum
ATCAACCATTCTTAATACATGTCTTCAACAAAGGGATGGAAGTGTTTTGGTTGCCAAATCTGCAAAGATAAGTAGGAAAGTAAATTGAGAAGACACAAGGTGGTTACAAAAAGATAAGTCAAGTTTTGGTAAATGGGCCGTCATGTGGCAAATGTTAAACTGCCCATTTTGCCAAGAGGGGGAAAAGTGCATATTACCTAAATATGCAGAGATTGCAGAACTGATATGCAAAGATATCTAGATGTCCTTGTACACGAATCACAAGAGCTTGTTTTCAGGTACAGCGTGTAATTAGAAAAGCTAATAGAACATTATTATTTATTATGATGGAAATGAACACATGAGTACTGTACACAGAATGGCGACCTTATTGAAGGAGGAATGTAGGAGCAGAGATAGGCAGGAATGTGAAATTCAAGATTACAATAATATCAACCATGACCTAATTAAATGGTAGAGCAGGCTGGAGGTGCCAAATGTTATGTTTATAAAAGAAGATAGAGCAATCTGTGGTCCTCACATTATTGGCACATGCACAGTATTCCTAGTTTATTTAATGGATGGATATCAATATGTGGGTAACGGTCAGGGAAAGATGGAGGGG
>NW_025199357.1:4779-6000 GCF_004010195.1 Chiloscyllium plagiosum
ATCAACCTTGGGTGTATCCCGTCTGGCCCAGGGGATTTATCTATCCTTTAGTTTTTCAAAATTTCCAGCACATCCTCTTTCTTAACATTAACCTGTTTGAGCATATCAGCCTGTTTCACGGTGTCCTCACAAACAACAAGGTCTCTCTCACTAGTGAACACTGAAACAATGTATTCATTAAGGACCTCTCCTACCTCCTCCAACTCCACGATCCCTGATTGGCTCAACCCTCACTGTGGCCATCGTCTTTTTCCTCACATAGGTATAGAACACCTTGAGGCTTTCCCTAATCCGACCCATCAAGGCTTTTTCATGCTCCCTTCCAACTCTCCTAAGTCCATTATTCAGTTCCTTCCTGGCTACCTTGTAACCCCCCAGAGCCCTGTCTGATCCTTGCTTCCTCAACCTTAAGTAAACTCCCTTCTTCCTGTTGACTAGATGTTCCACATCCCTTGTCTTCAAAAGTTCCTTCACCCTACCATCTCTTCCTTGTCTCAGTGGGACAAACCTGTTCATCACTATCAGCAAGTGCTCCCAAAACAACCTCCACATTTCTCTTGTGCATTTCCCTGAGGCCATCGGTTCCCAGTTCAGGTGCCCCAGTTCCTGCCTAATAGCATTATAATTCCCCCTCGCCAATTTTGAACTGAAAGTAAAGGTCTCTCAACACTATCTGGTCATATGCTCCCAGGACAGCAACAACATAGGGCCAGACATAGAGTAAAGCTTTTCTGACTCTTTTAAATTGAAAATAAAGCCCCTGCTATTGTTTTCAATGGACATTCGAGCTATCTCTACTTGTTTCAACAGAAAGTAAAGATCCCTCTACACTGACATCCCCATCAAACACTCCCAGGTCAGGGACAGCATGAGGTTAGATACAGAATTAAGCTCCCTCTACACTATCACACATCAAACAGTCCCAGGACAGGGACAGCACGGGGTTAGATTAACAGTAAAGCTCTCTCTACACTGTCTCGCACCATCCCAGGACACTGACAGCATGGGGATAGATACAGAATTAAGCTCCCTCTACGTTGTCCCCTATCAAACACTCCCAGGACAGGGATAGTATGGGGTTAGATACAGAGTAAAGCTACCTCCACACTGTCCCACATCAAACACTCCCAGGAAAGGGACAGCACGGGGTTAGATACAAAATAAAGCTCCCTCTATACTGTCCCACATCAAAACACTCCCAGGACAGGGACAGCACGGGGT
>NW_025199358.1:0-6000 GCF_004010195.1 Chiloscyllium plagiosum
TCATTTTCAAAGAACACTCTAATTCTGTTTTGAACACCTCAGTTAAATCTATCTGCACCATTGACTCCAGCAGTAAATTCCAGACTTAAACCACTCGTGAAAAAGTTTTCCTTGCATCACTTTTGCTTCTTAAGCCAATCAGTTTAAATCTGTGCCCTCCCTTGCTTGATCCTCCCACCAATGTTTCTCCCTAACTACTCTTATTCCTTCTAGATCTAAAAACAATCCCAAATTCTCTGACCTATCTTTCTGACTGAAAGATTGGTGTCAGGAAAGTCTCAATACGGTGTTCATTCATATTTCAAGCTGTTTGATATAAAAGATTTTAACATCCAACTGCTATCACATGCAGAGTCTTCATTCTCCCCAGTCTGCAAGAACCCGTTGGTCTTTAATTCCCTGTGGAAATGAGGAAGTCTGTACACAATATTTCATGGCCAATATCTTATGAAAGAACTGACTATTTTTAAGGTTCTTCAGAGAGCAATCATTTGAATGGGCTGCTGTTGTGGGTCTGTTTTTGTACTTGTAAAGCCTTGAATCATGATCAGGGTGATCCCACAAGATACTTGCACTACTCAGAGTTCCACTGGCCTCTCATTACAGAAACTACCAAGCAGCTGGGAGTCTCCATTTCTCATCTACCCAGCGTTCTGTAAGATGGTTGGGTGCTGTAATGTTCATCTCGTATGTTGAAGAAGCATTAGAAACTGATTCGTAACAATGATCGTGAGACTCTTATTAAAAAGAACATTTCAGAATTTGAGTCTAATGTCCTGATTTTTGGTTTCTGATGTGATCATAAGGTATGGGTGCAGAAGTAGGCCATTTATCCATCGAGTCTATGTGGGGCATTTAAATCGACGTCATGTGTAAATACAGTTAATGATAACTCGGGGCATCAGTATCAATCACTACTTGATTCTGGGTTTCAGTTCTAATGGTTATTTGATTGTAAGGGCTGTCAACAATTCGCTGGTGGTATAAGCTACCTACTGCTAAATGGTGATGGAACTTTCTTTTGATTTAATCAGTTAAAAGACAATATTTCTAAATTGTAATCTTACCACTGTTTTCATTGGTTTTTGTGAATTGTTTCTGATATTCAAACACCCTACACCCCCTTGCTGCTGAAAGATTGGTCCTTGTGCATTTCCAAGTGATCTAGGAGAGCAGGGAGTTCATCGCCATCACGCACTGGGATCTGATTTACTCGGAATCACCACCAGCGCGCACTGGGATCTGATTTACTCGGAATCACCGCCATCACGCACTGGGATCTGATTTACTCGGAATCATTGCCATTACACACTGGGATCGGATTTACTCGGAATCATCGCCATCACGCACTGGGATCTGATTTACTCGGAATCACCGCCATCATGCACTGGGATCTGATTTACTCGGAATCACCGCCAGCGCGCACTGGGATCTGATTTATTCGGAATCACCACCATCACACACTGGGATCTGATTTATTCGGAATCACCACCATCACACACTGGGATCTAATTTACTCGGAATCACCGCCAGCGCGCACTGTGATCTGATTTACTCGGAATCACCACCATCACGCACTGGGATCTGATTTACTCGGAATCACCGCAATCACGCACTGGGATCTGATTTATTCGGAATCACCACCATCACACACTGGGATCTAATTTACTCAGAATCACCGCCATCACGCACTGGGATCTGATTTACTCTGAATCACCGCCATCACACACTGGGATCTGATTTACTCGGAATCACCGCAATCACGCACTGGGATCTAATTTACTCAGAATCACTGCCAGAGCGCACTGGGATCTGATTTCCCAGGGAATCATCACCATCACGCACTGGGATCTGATTTACTCGGAATCACCGCCATCACGCACTGGGATCTGATTTACTCGGAATCACCGCCATCACGCACTGGAATATGATTAACTCGGAATCACCGCCATCACGCACTGAGATCTGATTTACTCGGAATCACCGCCATCACGCACTGGGATCTGATTTACTCGGAATCACCGCCATCATGCATTGGGATCAGATTTACTCGGAATCATCGCCATCTCACACTGGGATCTGATTTACTCGGAATCACCGCCATCACGGACTGGGATCTAATTTACTCGGAATCATCGCCATCACGCACTGTGATCTGTTTTACTCGGAATCACCGCCAGCACGCACTGGGATCTGATTTACTCGGAATCATCGCCATCACGCACTGGGATCTGATTTACTCGGAATCACCGCCATCACGCACTGGAATATGATTAACTCGGAATCACCGCCATCACGCACTGGAATATGATTAACTCGGAATCACCGCCATCACGCACTGGAATATGATTAACTCGGAATCACCGCCATCACGCACTGGAATATGATTAACTCGGAATCACCGCCATCACGCACTGGAATATGATTAACTCGGAATCACCGCCATCACGCACTGGGATCTGATTTACTCGGAATCACCGCCATCACGCACTGGGATCTGATTTACTCGGAATCACCGCCATCACGCACTGGGATCTGATTTACTCGGAATCACCGCCATCACGCACTGGGATCTGATTTACTCGGAATCACCGCCATCACGCACTGGGATCTGATTTACTCGGAATCACCGCCATCACGCACTGGGATCTGATTTACTCGGAATCACCGCCATCACGCACTGGGATCTGATTTACTCGGAATCACCGCCATCACGCACTGGGATCTGATTTACTCGGAATCACCGCCATCACGCACTGGGATCTGATTTACTCGGAATCACCGCCATCACGCACTGGGATCTGATTTACTCGGAATCACCGCCATCACGCACTGGGATCTGATTTACTCGGAATCACCGCCATCACGCACTGGGATCTGATTTACTCGGAATCACCGCCATCACGCACTGGGATCTGATTTACTCGGAATCACCGCCATCACGCACTGGGATCTGATTTACTCGGAATCACCGCCATCACGCACTGGGATCTGATTTACTCGGAATCACCGCCATCACGCACTGGGATCTGATTTACTCGGAATCACCGCCATCACGCACTGGGATCTGATTTACTCGGAATCACCGCCATCACGCACTGGGATCTGATTTACTCGGAATCACCGCCATCACGCACTGGGATCTGATTTACTCGGAATCACCGCCATCACGCACTGGGATCTGATTTACTCGGAATCACCGCCATCACGCACTGGGATCTGATTTACTCGGAATCACCGCCATCACGCACTGGGATCTGATTTACTCGGAATCACCGCCATCACGCACTGGGATCTGATTTACTCGGAATCACCGCCATCACGCACTGGGATCTGATTTACTCGGAATCACCGCCATCACGCACTGGGATCTGATTTACTCGGAATCACCGCCATCACGCACTGGGATCTGATTTACTCGGAATCACCGCCATCACGCACTGGGATCTGATTTACTCGGAATCACCGCCATCACGCACTGGGATCTGATTTACTCGGAATCACCGCCATCACGCACTGGGATCTGATTTACTCGGAATCACCGCCATCACGCACTGGGATCTGATTTACTCGGAATCACCGCCATCACGCACTGGGATCTGATTTACTCGGAATCACCGCCATCACGCACTGGGATCTGATTTACTCGGAATCACCGCCATCACGCACTGGGATCTGATTTACTCGGAATCACCGCCATCACGCACTGGGATCTGATTTACTCGGAATCACCGCCATCACGCACTGGGATCTGATTTACTCGGAATCACCGCCATCACGCACTGGGATCTGATTTACTCGGAATCACCGCCATCACGCACTGGGATCTGATTTACTCGGAATCACCGCCATCACGCACTGGGATCTGATTTACTCGGAATCACCGCCATCACGCACTGGGATCTGATTTACTCGGAATCACCGCCATCACGCACTGGGATCTGATTTACTCGGAATCACCGCCATCACGCACTGGGATCTGATTTACTCGGAATCACCGCCATCACGCACTGGGATCTGATTTACTCGGAATCACCGCCATCACGCACTGGGATCTGATTTACTCGGAATCACCGCCATCACGCACTGGGATCTGATTTACTCGGAATCACCGCCATCACGCACTGGGATCTGATTTACTCGGAATCACCGCCATCACGCACTGGGATCTGATTTACTCGGAATCACCGCCATCACGCACTGGGATCTGATTTACTCGGAATCACCGCCATCACGCACTGGGATCTGATTTACTCGGAATCACCGCCATCACGCACTGGGATCTGATTTACTCGGAATCACCGCCATCACGCACTGGGATCTGATTTACTCGGAATCACCGCCATCACGCACTGGGATCTGATTTACTCGGAATCACCGCCATCACGCACTGGGATCTGATTTACTCGGAATCACCGCCATCACGCACTGGGATCTGATTTACTCGGAATCACCGCCATCACGCACTGGGATCTGATTTACTCGGAATCACCGCCATCACGCACTGGGATCTGATTTACTCGGAATCACCGCCATCACGCACTGGGATCTGATTTACTCGGAATCACCGCCATCACGCACTGGGATCTGATTTACTCGGAATCACCGCCATCACGCACTGGGATCTGATTTACTCGGAATCACCGCCATCACGCACTGGGATCTGATTTACTCGGAATCACCGCCATCACGCACTGGGATCTGATTTACTCGGAATCACCGCCATCACGCACTGGGATCTGATTTACTCGGAATCACCGCCATCACGCACTGGGATCTGATTTACTCGGAATCACCGCCATCACGCACTGGGATCTGATTTACTCGGAATCACCGCCATCACGCACTGGGATCTGATTTACTCGGAATCACCGCCATCACGCACTGGGATCTGATTTACTCGGAATCACCGCCATCACGCACTGGGATCTGATTTACTCGGAATCACCGCCATCACGCACTGGGATCTGATTTACTCGGAATCACCGCCATCACGCACTGGGATCTGATTTACTCGGAATCACCGCCATCACGCACTGGGATCTGATTTACTCGGAATCACCGCCATCACGCACTGGGATCTGATTTACTCGGAATCACCGCCATCACGCACTGGGATCTGATTTACTCGGAATCACCGCCATCACGCACTGGGATCTGATTTACTCGGAATCACCGCCATCACGCACTGGGATCTGATTTACTCGGAATCACCGCCATCACGCACTGGGATCTGATTTACTCGGAATCACCGCCATCACGCACTGGGATCTGATTTACTCGGAATCACCGCCATCACGCACTGGGATCTGATTTACTCGGAATCACCGCCATCACGCACTGGGATCTGATTTACTCGGAATCACCGCCATCACGCACTGGGATCTGATTTACTCGGAATCACCGCCATCACGCACTGCATGCTTTGACTTGGGTGTGGTTTTTGCACTGTATTTATAGTGTGCATCTCTTACACGGATCTGCTTATATAAACAAGTCCACTGCAACCACATTTTGCCATTAAAATTCAACCTGCACAGCTAAAAAAAAACATCAGATGTAGCACAGGGAGCGGCGTTGCTAGTTACAGCGAGAACCAGTGACGGTTGGTAATGAGGTGTACTGTAGCAAGCATTCTATGCTTATTTTGATTGAGAACGATTGTGCGCTCTTACCCTTGCAATTTCACATCAGTTCAATCAACATGGTTTTATTTATGATACCTGGCATTGGTTTATCAGTTCACCCCCTCTGTGTTTTTCTTTAATGTTAATATTTTATCATTTGAGCGATTAAAAACTGCATTTTAAATTTCAGCTTGCAGCCTCTATGCTGGACACGTGATTGCCATTCATTATTGATTGCCTTCCTGCTGATGTAGCTGAAATAGGCATTGGATAACGAAATAACCTGGAATTGATGCTCCATTGATCTGCAAAGGATTTGCAAAGAAATGTCCAGTGTCTGAACATGAATTAAGACCAGAAAAAAGAACAAAAT